>NW_010361681.1:0-587 GCF_000414095.1 Morus notabilis
GAGTCGTGCCAGGATCGGTGACCTGACAAAGATGATCTTAATCCCACTATCGGTGAAAAGTTACTTTTTCTTGGTGGTGAACCAGTCGGATGGAACGACGTCGTAAGTGGTGGAGTAGTCTTTGGTGGCTGTACTAGGCACGACAACGTTGTGCAAGAGGAAAGAGTCATCAGAGTGAGGGAAGGAGTCGGGCAGAGTCGAACCAGGTGGAAGGTGATAGATGATCTCGACGGTGATCTTCTCGAGCGGTGCTATTATGCCCGACTGCGGTTTGACCGAGTAACGGGTTTTTATGAGTGGTTGGAGTCTGAAGGCGACCAACATGGTGTACATTATGTTGCGTAAGGTAAGTTGGCCGTGACATTTTTGCCCTGCTTCTATTCTTATGGCTACCAGATTTGATGGCTCTAAGCTTATCAGCCTGTTCATTTCTCTGTTTATTTAATTTTTTCCTTCTTTGATGTTTAATTTCTCTCTTTGTTTTCTGATACAGAGTTTTTGAGAATTAAGCATAAGCCTAAGCTGCGATTAATGAAGATGAATGAAAGAGGTTGAAGATTTATTAATGGGGAGAAAAGGCCGGCTTT
>NW_010361682.1:0-970 GCF_000414095.1 Morus notabilis
AAGTTTGACTTCTACTCTTTAAATACGAGAATGATAGAAAATTGTGAACCCAATTTTTGAAACAATTTTTCTTCCCTAAAAGTTAAGGCTGGCCGAAATTCTCAAGAGAGAGAAGAAGGAAAAATTTTTTCTCTAAAAATTTCACATCGTGCATGCGTTGGTGTTTGTGGAAATTCGAGTGTTTATTGTAACCCGTTTTGTCTCATGTATGCCCACACACACGTCTTCGTGGATTCTAGGAATTGCCGTGGAAGACATTGGTTTTCTAAACACAAAGATTGGAGCAAGGACTGTTCGTGGTCAAAGAACTCAAGTTATCATCAGAGTCAGCTTCCATGTATTTTTCCTGATTGAGTTCTTAATAAATGAATTAATGAGATTAATTTATTCGTGCATAAATTAATATAATCTATAGAGTATCTCAAAAGTTTTATGAAAATTTTTGTTATACACGATCCGCCTCTTCCTCCTACAACCACGCTTCCACGTCTGAATTCGATTCGGAGACCAACAATTGGTATCAGAGCGGTCTATAGATAATATTAATTTATGCTCTGATTATTTGATAATCAAAAATTAATTATGTATGTATGTGATGGGTAGGCACTTGCATTTATGGATGTTTATATTTGATTCATGATGATGAATGTATGGATGATGGATTTGGTCGTTAATTATATGGTTCCATGGATCATATCAAATTCGTTCAAATTAAATTATTTGTAATTTAATTCGGGATTAGAATTACTGTAATTCTAGGTTTTGAGTAGAATTAGGGTTTTGATTTTGAATCAAAAAAAGGCATGGAAGATCAAGTTTGAAGCTTTAAAGATGCCCAGAAACAACCCAAGTCTGCCCGGAAATTTTTCCAAAAAATAAAAAATAAAAAAATAAAGGGAGCCTAGCGCGCGAGCGCCCAGGCGTACCCCGCGCGCGCCCAGGCGTGTCCCGTCCACGCCCCAGGGTGCGC
>NW_010361683.1:0-453 GCF_000414095.1 Morus notabilis
CCTCTATTTATAGGACAAGAGTCATGAGTAGAGATAAGATGAGAAGACAATATGAGATAATCCCATCCTCGAAGCCTTGCTGCCGCCTCCCACCCTGTTGTCGGTTGTCTACCTCCTCGTCACTGCCCTTTTCTCTTTATCTCCTCTCCTTCACCGTCAATTTTTGTCCTCCACCAATGACCTTTATCCATGAATGTTTTTCTTTCTCGTCATCATTGACGAGGTTCTGCAATAAGAAATGTTTGGCTTTTTTAGTTTGGGATGTTTACTATTTAAGATTTGGATTTTGTGATTTAGGTCTTCAATGTTTGGCCTTTTTAGTTTGGGATGTTTATTATTTAAGATTTGGATTTTGTGATTTAGGGCTTGTTTGAACGTGGTAGTTTGAAACAAAATTTAAATTTTGTAAGAGAAGATATTATAGTAGAATTTTTTAAATTCAAATTTTTTTAG
>NW_010361684.1:0-618 GCF_000414095.1 Morus notabilis
TTCCCCACGCCAGCAAGCGCGCTTTGCGCGCACGATCCCCCTCTCCGCGGAACTTCACCTTTGTCAGCCAGAAGTCACACTTCTCCTTCTTCGCATACAACTGGTGTTCACGAAGAGTCTGAAGAACAATCCTCAAATGCTGTTCATGTTCTTCCCAAGTCTTCGAATACACCAAGATGTCATCAATGAACACAATGACGAACCGATCCAAGTACGGCCAAAAAACACGGTTCATCAAATCCATGAATGCAGCAGGGGCATTTGTCAACCCAAATGGCATCACCAGGAACTCGAAGTGTCCATATCGAGTCTGAAAAGCAGTCTTCGGAATATCCTCTTCCCTGATTTTCAATTGGTGGTACCCGGACCTCAAGTCAATCTTAGAGTAAAACTGTGATCCACCCAACTGATTGAATAGCTCATCGATCCTCGGCAATGGGTATTTATTCTTCACAGTTACCCTGTCAATTGACGGTAGTCAATGCATAACCGTAGAGATCCGTCGTGCTTTTTCACAAATAGCACCGGTGCACCCCAAGGAGAAATACTATTCCGGATATATCCTTTTCCTGCCAACTCCTCAAGTTGCATTCTTAATTCTTTCATCTCCGCCGGAGC
>NW_010361685.1:0-211 GCF_000414095.1 Morus notabilis
TCGTCGCTAATAAGTTCAATGTCGTCGCAAATAGTTTAGGCGTGCAATTCTCAATGGCGCAGATTTTTGCCGCCAAAGGGAATCCATTTTTTGTGACGACTTGTCGTCGCAAATATCTTTTTATTTGCGACGACACGTGTCGTCGCAAATAATATCACTCTATTTGCAACGATGTTTTCTCTTTGTCGTCGCAAATAAGCTATACATATTT
>NW_010361685.1:243-489 GCF_000414095.1 Morus notabilis
GATGACATATTGTCGTCACAAATAATTTCAGATGTGGGGTATTTGCGATGACATTTTAAATTTATTTGCGACGACAATGTCATCGCAAATAATTTCAGATGTGTGGTATTTGCGACGACATTTTAAATTTATTTGCGACGACAGTCTGATCTATTATACCCTAACTTCTTCTTCTTCATTTTACCCCGATTTTAATCTCTCTCTCTCTCTAACTCTCTCCGCCTCTTCTTCCCCTCACCGCCGCCG
>NW_010361686.1:0-231 GCF_000414095.1 Morus notabilis
GATATATTCAAGCTACCGGGAGTTCCTCCAGAAACGTTAAGGTTAACACATTTCCCTTTCCCTTTGAGGGATCGTGCTAGAGCTTGGTTTAATAGCTTACCTGCTGATTCCATTGCAACGTGGAGTGATATGGCTGAAAAGTTTCTTATGAAGTATTTCCCTCCGACAAAGAACTCCAAGTTGAGAAATGACATTACCTCTTTCCATCAAGGCGATGGAGAGTCAGTTTAT
>NW_010361687.1:0-833 GCF_000414095.1 Morus notabilis
GTGTCCTAACGGGGCCCAAAATCTGTCAGATCGAAGCTCTCTTCGCCCCCTAGAACCGCCTCGGGAAGGGTGACAAATTTTGGTGTCATAACGGGCCCATCAGCCGTTAGATCGAAGCTCTCTTCGCGCGCTACAACCGCATGGGGAAGGGCGACAAATTTTGGTGTCGTAACGGGGCCAATCAGCCGTTAGATCGAAGCTCTCTTCGCGCGCTACAACCGCATGGGGAAGGGCGACAAATTTTGGTGTCGTAACGGGGCCAATCAGCCGTTAGATCGAAGCTCTGTTTGCTATCTACAACTGCCACGTTTACAGCAACAACTTTTGGTTTCGTAACGGGGCCCATCATCCGTTAGACCGATCTCTCTGCGTTCCCCACAACCGCCACGGGAACGGTGACAAGTTTTGGTCTCGAAATGGTACTCATCAGCGGGTAGATCGAAGCTCTCTTCGCGCTCTAGAACCGCCATGGGAACGACGACAACTTGTGGTGTCGTAACGGGCCCCATTACGCGTTAGATAGAAGCTCTCTTCGCACTCTACAACCCCCACGGGGACGGCGACAACTTTTGGTGTCGGAACGGGGCCCATCAGCCGTTTGATTGAAGCTCTCTTCACAATCTACAACTAGCACAAGATTGGTGACAACTTTTGGGGTCGTAACGGGGCCCAAAATCTGTCAGATTCTGCGCGCCCTTCAACCGACCCGGGAAGGGTGACAAATTTTTGTATCGTAACGGGGCCTATCAGCCATTAGATCGAAGCGTTCTTCGCGATGTACGAGTGGCACGGGAACGGCGACAACTTTTGGTGTCGTAATGGGGCCCGTCAGC
>NW_010361688.1:0-3854 GCF_000414095.1 Morus notabilis
GTTTATATACTTATGTGTAGTTTATTTTGTGAATTTAAATTTTTAATTTCAATTGAGATATGATATTTTTAAAAAATTTTTAATTATAGTAAAAAAAGTTAGATGTGATATTTTCTAAGAGTTTTTAACTATAATAAAAAAATTAAATGTAACATTTTTTAAGAGTTTTTAACTATAAAAACTTATAACTAAAAATTCGAATCGGTGAAATGAATAAAACTTTAGAGTTTGTTAGGATATGTTTAGTTTTTTTATTTAAATTTTTAATTTAAATTGAAATATTATTTTATGTGAAAATTTTTTACTTAATAAAAAAATTAAATATAATTATTTTTAAGAATTTTTTATCGTAATAAAATTGAAATTTTAAATTGTTAAATAAATAAAACCTTAATAAAATATTTCATCAAACAGAGAAGAGAGTGAGAAGAATATTCTAATGTGAAAAAATGAACATTTTCAGATGAACTTTTGTGAAGTAAAATAATGGTGCATTGTGGGATTGGAAAACAAGAATAGTAGAGGAGGAAGATTGCAAGATTAGGCAAAGGCTTGTCCAATCGGCCGTTCTATGATTGGATGGTGATTGATGCAACTTTTCTTTTCTCTCTCTCTCTCTCTTCCTTTTTTGGTTGCTGTTCTTTATTTTGCTATATTTATGCACATATTCGTTCTGATTGAAATTATAATTCGTGATTCGTTATAATATTTTTTTTATAAAAAATACACGTAAATTAAAAATAATTTTAATCACATAATTTTAATCCATAAACTAAACGAATTCTTACTCGCTCAATCAGACTAGTACATATGGTTAGATAAAAGATAGTAGTTATAAGTTGTCACAACATTTCACTAATTTAAATTTAAAATTTAAATTTTACTATAATAAAAAAGCTTTCAGAAATAGTCATATTTAACTTTTTTATTATAGTAAAAAATCCTCATATAAAATCATATCTCAACTCAAATTAAAAACTCGAATCAGTGAACTAAACGAGAGTCATTCATTATTTATGTCCTCTGGAAGATAGAGTCGGCCAAATTGAATCACGAAGAAAGTAATAAAACTCTATTTATTTTACTTATTTGAGTTTAAATTTTAAATTTTATTATAATAAAAATTTCTTAAAAATAATTAGATTTAACTTTTTTATTAGAATAAAAAATTATCGCATAAAATTATATTTTAGCTCTAATTAAAAATTTAAATTAACGAACTAAATATGTCATGAAACTTTACATTGAGGTCCCAGAGTAAAATGAAAAAAAAAATAATAATAATTGTTATGCTCTTTTAAGTAGGATGATGTAATTTGTTACATCCCTAGTGTGGGGGTGTATTAATTTCGTACATTTTGTTTCAATTTCTTTAACCATATCTGTCCTCTTTTTTTTTTCTTTTCAATAATTTATCATGTAGTAATTGCAGTTCCTGTTATTATTATTGCATAAAGTTGGTTAATTGTCGTTGAATTTAATATGCTCCCCTGCTTTTCTTTCATTTCTCTCCCTTTTTCTTTCTCCGTTTTGTGATTACAGATATAATTCAACAGTAAATCTACATCAATTTTATATAAAGATATAAAGTCTTATGAGAATTTAATTCAGAATAATTTTAATCATAATTGTGAAATCAGAACCATAACGTGATTTTGTTTAAATTATTATTCTAAAATCATAATTCAAAATTAGGGATTTGAATCACCTTGAATCAAGAGAGAATGATTTTAGAATCATAATTTAAGTTAATTTAAAACATCACATTAAATTTAGACTCATGATTCAAAATCATCTAAACTAAACAATAATTCTGAATCATGATTCAAGAATCACTATAAACAAATACTGATTCTAAAATTATAATTTTAAATCTATCTACCAAATGCACCCTAAAAATATTAGGTTAGCAAAAAATAATTAAATAAAAAAGAAAAGACTTCAAATCCTTTACTAATGATTCACTGTTTCTAACAAGAAACAGAGCAGACTTTATATTACATTCCTCTTTCTTTTTCTTTTTCTTTGAAATATTCCTGTTTTTATTGCCATTTATGAATTAAAAACTTGGTACTTGGGTAGATCACCAACCTCACAAGGCCAGGTCACATATGTCAAATCACTAGCTCCGTAGCCTTATGTTCCCATGCACTTGGATCACACACCCTTTTTTTTTTTTGGGTCAAGTTTATGATTATCCAGATCCACAATTGATTTTGTCGGTTCTTATAAACACGTAAGAAACAAAACGATCTCAAGAAAACCAAAAAGAAAATATCACCTTCAAATCCTATTTCCTCATTTCCCCGGAGTTAAAAATGTACCTCCATTGTTCTATCAAATACAAGTACTTTCATTGCTCTCCCTAATTTATGTTAATGATTTGGATTCATGCAACTAGATTATTGATAGATAATAGACTACATCATAGTAACAGTGCTTCTATAACGATTAGTAGTACTGTTAAAACTTTAGATGGGAGCCGCCCGCGACTGCTTGAAAAAATTGATTTTAAGTCTGACGCCTAACCCGACCCACCAGGATTTATTGGGCCATCCACCAGAATTTTTCGAACCGTCTGCCTGAATGGCCGAAATTTTTTTAAAATTATATTTTTTAATTATTTTTAATATCGTGTATATATATATATATTTTATATAATATACTATTACTTAATAATTGTATTTGTATATAAATAGTTATTATGTTATTTTGTCTTAAAATTATATAAAAATTAAAATCAACATTCAACACACATTATTAACACAATTTGTAAGTTCCTCAATTGGTTGTGTTTACAATTCCTACGTAATAAATTCATTAGTAGGAAATTGCCCTTCAATAAAAATACAACTATAACCGAAAGAATCCATTATAAAAAATAAGAGCGATTAGAAAGAGAGAGCTTTAAGATATTTGTGATAGTTATTAGAAAAATTGTGAGAGGGATTTGAGAGATTATGAGAGATTGAGAGAGATTGAGAGAAATTAAGAGAGTTTGGGTGAGGAATATGTGTGAAAGATGGAAGGTATTTATAGAGAAATTTTTGGATTAAAAAATTAATTTTTTCCCTAAAATTCATATCCAACGGCTACTTTTAATTTTTGACGGGTCAGGTTCGGGCAATTTGGGCCAAAATTCAGGCAACTATCAAAAAAAGAACTGTTGGAGTCAGGCCTTCGGGCGGCGGTTCGGGTCGGGCTCCAATGGTAAAAAATCTAACCGTTGGTGGGTTTCAGGTTAGGCCAATTTGGGCCGGAGGAAAAAAAATTAAAAAAAAAAAAATCCGGCGATCGGCGGTTGATGGCATCTTTTGGCGACAAGCTCCAGTGACGTCGTCCAAATTCTTCCTTGGGCGGGCGGCCTTATAGGCCTACCCGCCGGGCCCCGGAAAATTCAGGCTTCGAGCCAGCGAAGTTCCACCACTAATTAGTAGAGACACAGAAAAAAAGGGTGTCTAGATTTTAGTACAAGAGTTTTGGCCTAGCTTCTTCTGTGAACATGTAGCCAAAAGAACAAGAAAATCACAAGTTGAGATTTGCAGCAAAGAACACATATCTGGGTCATTTCCATCTTTATTATAGGATGGGAAAGGTTTCCCACAAACCTGACCCACTTTGTAGGACCACCTTTTGCTCTCATCTATCTCTGGGCACATCCAATCCAGTCCAACCACTAGAGTACTATGAGGGATAAATTTTCATTGCTTTCCAATATTATCCTGCAAGATTCAAGCCAAAAGACAGATTTTTTTAGAGCAAGATAGTAATTTGAAAGCGTGAGTGGGGTAATTAGATGTACTCTAAGATCTTATAATTTAATATGGTTCAAGATATATATATATATATATATA
>NW_010361689.1:0-498 GCF_000414095.1 Morus notabilis
GTAGAGTACGAAGAGAGCTCGATCTCACGGATTATGGGCCCCGTTATGAGACCAAAACTTCTCCCGTTCCCGTGGCAGTCGTAGATCGCGAAGAGAGCATCGATCTAACGGATGATGGGCCCCATTACGACACCAGAAGTTGTCATCCTTCCCGTCCCAGTCGTAGATCATGAAGAGTGCTTCTTTAATCTAACGGTTGATGGGCCCCGTTACGACACCAACATTTGTCGCCCTTCCCGGGGCGGTTGTAGAGCGCGAAGAGAGCTTCGATCTAACGGCTGATGGGCCCCATTTTGACACTAAACATTGTCGCCATTCTAGGGCCGGTGGTAGGGCATGAAGAGAGCTTGGATATAACCTCTGATGGGCCGGCCCCGTTACGACACAAAAAGTTGTCGCTAAATTCGTGGCGGTTGTAGAGGGGAAATAGAGCTTTGATCTGACAGATAATGGGACCCATTACGACATAAAAAGTTGTCGCTGTTCCTGTGCCAGTTG
>NW_010361690.1:0-232 GCF_000414095.1 Morus notabilis
CCGTTACGACACCAAAACTTTTCACCGTTCCTGTGCCAGTCGTAGATCGCCAAGAGACCATTGATCTAACGGCTGATGGACCCCATTACGACATCAAAAGTTGTCGTCGTTCCCGTGCCATTCATAGATCGCGAAGAGAGCTTCTTTAATCTATCGATTGACGGGCCCCATTACGACACCAAGATTTGTCACCCTTCCCGGGGCGGTTGTAGACCGTGAAGAGAGCTTCGAT
>NW_010361691.1:0-488 GCF_000414095.1 Morus notabilis
GCTCTCTTCGTGGTCTACCACCGCCACTAGAATGGCGACAACGTTTGGTATCAAAATGGGACCCATCTGTCGTTAGATCGAAGCTCTCTTCGCGCTCTACAACCGCCCTGGGAAGGGCGACAAATGTTGGTGTCGTAACGGGGCCCATCAACCGTTAGATTAAAGAAGCTCTCATCGCGATCTACGAATGGCACGGGAATGATGACAACTTTTTGTGTCGTAATGGGCCCCATCAGCCGTTAGATCGAAGCTCTCTTCACGATCTACAACTGGCACGGGAAACGGCAACACTTTTTATGTCGTAACGGGTCCCATAATCCGTCAGATCAAAGCTCTCTTCCCCTCTACAACTGCCACGAATTTAGCGACAACTTTTTGTGTCGTAACGGTGCTTGCCCATCAGAGGTTATATCGAAGCTCTCTTCACGTGCTACCACCACCACTAGAATGGCGACAATGTTTGGTGTCAAAACAGGGCCCATCAGCCG
>NW_010361692.1:0-1666 GCF_000414095.1 Morus notabilis
ACTCAAAAAAAGTTTAAACTCAAGTTATAATTTTATTCAAGTTCACGTTCTTTTAAGTTCTTATTTTATTCAACTTTACTCAATTTTATTCATGAAGCTTTATACGTATATTTTCCCTTAGAAATAAATAAATAAACTAGAGCAAGTTTTAGGCCGTAAACTTCCCAAAAGCTTACTGTCCTTCTATTTGTTTATTTATTTATTTTCTTTGTTTTCTCTTAAAAAGAAAATAACAGTTGTCTGTGCATCTTTCTAAGATGAAACTCCTTATAATCACCTACGTACAGGGGTAAAGTTACGTAATTATTTTGTCATAGTTCGGTGTAAATATTTCTTTCTAAAGTTATAATTTGTTTATGATAATTTTGATCATATATAGATACTTTGACGTTAATTATTAATTTGTACTAGTATGAATGGCTAAATTAAAATGGCAAATATTTGTGTACAACTAAAATTATGTGACTTGAAAATTACTTTATGACTGCTTAAACACTAGCTAGCACAAACATTTTATCAACAATTGAACGAAAATGCAATAAAAGATTCAAAATTCATTTGGTCTCTTTTCGACTGCTCATGACTTGAGACCATGTTCAGACAAATTAATAACGTCTAATTGCACTTTAGTTTTTATTCTCTACATATAACAATGTCAGGTGGAACAAGCTATGCCAATCTCATAACTCTAGCACCGACACGTGAGCATTTTTCTACGTATCATCACTAATTTTTGTTATGATTATTTGGATTAGGGAATTTGTATGGCAAGAACTGTACTTTTTAGTCATAATCAGTAGGAACTACTATTTTAACAATTGATTATTTTTTTAACGGTTCGATTTATGATTAGGAATACATTTTAAACGTGAACGTGAACATTTATAAATCAGACCGTTAAAAAATTTGTCTAATCAGACCGTTATAAAGCAGACCGATTCATGATTAGGTACCGCATACTATAAATTTTAAATGTGAGCGTGAACATTTATAAATCAGACCGTTAAAAAATTTATCTAATCAATTAAATAATAATTCTTATGAGTAGAGAAAAAACAGTATATATACGTAAAGGTTCCCTTTCTGAATATTAGCATTCTGCACTTTTAATTGCAAAAAACTTTTAGCTATATATGCATATCACATTGATGAAGATATTTTGTTTTTTAAAATTTTGGGTTAATTACTTGACGATTGAACAAAAGAAATTGGGTTATAAAGAAACCGCAATTTACTGTACTTTTCGGAGGTTATGACTTGTGGGTTTAACTGGTGCAGGACACGCCATTTTCTTAGAACTGAATACATAACATAGATATTGTATATTTAATATGACATTTCAACATTAATGTCCCTAAAAGAGATCCTAGACTACTGAAAACATTGAAGACAACCCGCTTGTATTGGTTTTGAGAGTATACAAAACTACACGAACTAGTTCAATTTTATTCAAACTTTTCATAGTAGTATTACTAAAAAGAAATTATATATGTATATATATTATAATGTCTTTCTAGTAACATTACTATGAAAAGTGTTTTTCAGATAATATTACTAGTAATTTGATATCAAAGTCAGGATAGATATATTGGTACAATAGTATAAGTGGTATATCCCTACCCCTAATAAAAAGGCTCTAATACCAACATTCTTATATATATATATA
>NW_010361693.1:0-824 GCF_000414095.1 Morus notabilis
TTGTCTACCATCAATACGATATCAAGGTTACGTTTCCAGTCAACGTAATCTTCACCCACTTATTTGTTTGTACTAAGAATTTGTGTGATCGGGGATAAAGACATGATTGCTGAAAAATAAAATAAAGCGGCGCTGGCAATTTGCTTAAATTTAAGAAAAGTATGATGCATGAATGCAAGTACTTAAACATAAAGAAAATCCTTAAAAAATGTTTCATCTATGGTGTTACGATCATAAATGGCAACACGTCCCACCTAGGGGTGGCGTCCGTGAAGCCTCCTATCGTATCGAGACTCCTCTCGTTTGGTCCACTTCACAGGATGTCTCCACATCTAGTGCAACCAATCACCATCCTTTTGGTCACCTCAGATCCATTGCCTAGCTCCTATGGGAGGTTACAATGATCTTCAGTCTAAGTGTTTAACCGACTAATCGACTCTAGAGGTTGTTATGAACTAGCGATCCATCTAGGGATGGTCCCGCCTCACTACTTCCTTTTCGAGTCTTATCTTCTTTAAGCAACCTGATGACTCCTTAGCGACATGTTTCGTGGGTTTCTCCCATTGAAGTGAGGACCACTAAGGTGGTTCTTAACCCGTCCACGTGTCACGATCAGGCTAAAGTCGGAGACCTTGGGAACGTTTCAACGCAAACGACCCTCCCACTTAGCTTTTTGAAAAATGGATTTTGTTTTTTTAAAATTAAGTCCAATTAATAATTTGTCAACAAAATTATAACCCTTATAAAGTTGTTGTTGTATTTTATAACACTTTATAAATTTACCCATTGCATTTATAATTATAACAATTTATAATATTAAACTA
>NW_010361694.1:0-224 GCF_000414095.1 Morus notabilis
AATACCTGGAAGCCGACTCGGATGATAACTTTAGTTCTTTGACCACGAAAAGTCCTTGCTCCCAACTTTGTGTTTAGAATACCAAAGTCTTCCACGTCAATTCTTTGATTCCACGTAGACGTGTGTGTGGGCACACGTGAGACAAACCAGGTTTCTTAAACACTCAAATTTTCAAAAACACCAACGCATGCATGATGTGGAATTTTTGGAGAAAAATATTTTTG
>NW_010361695.1:0-683 GCF_000414095.1 Morus notabilis
TTTTTAAAATTAAGTCCAATTAATAATTTGTCAACAAAATTATAACCCTCATAAAGTTGTTGTATTTTATAACACTTTATAAAATTTACCCATTGCATTTATAATTATAACAATTTATAATATTAAACTACAATGATGCATGAACATGTTTGCATGGCAATTTGATATTGGCATATCTATATCCTATATGGCATGTTATAATGATGCGAGATTAAATAATAAATCATACATTCACAATTTAACCTCTCTATGGCTCATTTCTAATTACAACCCATAAAACAAATGAAAACAATTACAATAATTTTCTTCAGCTTGTCTCCTTGGCATCTTCACAATTTTCCCTTCTCATGATCCCTGAAAAATTGAAAATATTTTTGTGGAAAAATTTAAAATTTGAAATTCAAAAAAAATATTTTTTTTATTTGGGATGGGCTTGAGACAATCCCGAGCCCACCATCTTTGCCTCGGTAGGGCCAGGCCCTACCTAGCGCAGCATGGGCTGCCAAGCCAGGCAGCCCTTGCGCGCTCAGCATGGGCCGCGGCCCTTGCCTGGGCAAGGCCAGCGGCAGGGCCTGCGGCCCCTGCTTGGGCAGGGCCTGCAGGCCCACTAGGGTTTCAGAAAACCCTAGCGCATGCTAGGGTTTCCAAAACCCTAGTGTGCCGCGCAGCCAAACCCAGGGGAG
>NW_010361696.1:0-220 GCF_000414095.1 Morus notabilis
AAGCTCTCTTCGCGCTCTACCACCGCCACTAGAATGGCGACAACGTTTACTGTCGAAACAGGGCCCATCAGCCATTAGATCGAAGCTATCTTCGCACTCTACAACCGGCCCGGGAAGGCCGACAAATGTTGGTGTCGTAACGGGCCCATCAACCGTTAGATTAAAGAAGCTCTCTTCGCGATCTACGAATGGCACGGGAATGACGACAACTTTTGGTGTC
>NW_010361696.1:525-770 GCF_000414095.1 Morus notabilis
CAACTTTTGGTGTTGAAATGGGACCCATCAGCAGTTTGATCGAAGCTCTCTTCGTGATCTACAACTGCCATGGGAACGGTGAAAGTTTTGGTGTCGTAACGGGGCCCATCAGCCGTTAGATCGAAGCTCTCATCGCAATCTATGAATGGCATGTGAACGGTGAAAACTTTTTGTGTCATAAGGAAGCCCACAATCTATCAGCTCAAAGCGCTCTTCGCCCTCTACAACTGCCACGAAACCGTGAC
>NW_010361697.1:0-4461 GCF_000414095.1 Morus notabilis
CCCGTTTCGACACCAAACGTTGTCGCCATTCTGGTGGCGGCGATAGAGCGCGAAGAGTGCTTCGATATAACCTCTAATGGGCTAGCCCCGTTACGACACAAAAAGTGTTCACTAAATTCGGGGTGGTTGTAGAGGGGGAAGAGGGCTTTGATCTGACGGATTATGGGACCCGTTACGACATAAAAAGTTGTCGGCGTTCCTGTGCCAGTTGTAGATCGCGAAGAGAGCTTCGATCTAACGGCTGATGGTGCCCGTTACGACACCAAAATTTGTCGCCCATCCCGGGGCCGTTGTAGAGCGCGAAGAGAGCTTCGATATAACGTCTGAAGGGCCTGCCCCTTTACGACACCAAAGGTTGTCCCCGTTCCCGTGGCAGTTGTTTCGATATAACGTCTGAAGGGCCTGCCCCTTTACGACACCAAAGGTTGTCCCCGTTCCCGTGGCAGTTGTAGAGCATGAAGAGAGCTTCGATATGACAGATGATGGGCCCCGTTATGACACCAAAAGATGTGGCCGTTACCGTGGCAGTTGTATCTCTTCGCGATCTACAGCTGCCACGTTTTCGGCGAAAACGTTTGGTGTCCTAACGGGGCCCATCGGTTCTTAGATCGAAGCTCTCTGCGCGCCCTACAACCGCCACGGGAATGAAGACAACTTTTGGTGTTGAAATGGGGCCCATCAGCGATTTGATCGGAGCACTCTTCGTGATGTACAACTGCCACAGGAACGGTGAAACTTTTGGTGACGTAACGGGGCCCATCAGCCGTTAGAAAGAAGCTCTCTTTGCGCTCTACAACCGCCCCGGGAAGGGCGACAAATTTTGGTGTCGTAACGGGCCCCATCAGCCGTTAGATCGATGCTCTCTTCGCGATCTACGAATGGCACGGGAACGGCGACAACTTTTGGTGTCGTAATGGGGCCCATCAGCCGTTAGAAAGAAGCTCTCTTTGCGCTCTACAACCGCCCCGGGAAGGGCGACAAATTTTGGTGTCGTAACGGGCCCCATCAGCCGTTAGATCGATGCTCTCTTCGCGATCTACGAATGGCACGGGAACGGCGACAACTTTTGGTGTCGTAATGGGGCCCATCAGCCGTTAGAAAGAAGCTCTCTTTGCGCTCTACAACCGCCCCGGGAAGGGCGACAAATTTTGGTGTCGTAACGGGCCCCATCAGCCGTTAGATCGATGCTCTCTTCGCGATCTACGAATGGCACGGGAACGGCGACAACTTTTGGTGTCGTAATGGGGCCCATCAGCCGTTAGAAAGAAGCTCTCTTTGCGCTCTACAACCGCCCCGGGAAGGGCGACAAATTTTGGTGTCGTAACGGGCCCCATCAGCCGTTAGATCGATGCTCTCTTCGCGATCTACGAATGGCACGGGAACGGCGACAACTTTTGGTGTCGTAATGGGGCCCATCAGCCGTTAGAAAGAAGCTCTCTTTGCGCTCTACAACCGCCCCGGGAAGGGCGACAAATTTTGGTGTCGTAACGGGCCCCATCAGCCGTTAGATCGATGCTCTCTTCGCGATCTACGAATGGCACGGGAACGGCGACAACTTTTGGTGTCGTAATGGGGCCCATCAGCCGTTAGAAAGAAGCTCTCTTTGCGCTCTACAACCGCCCCGGGAAGGGCGACAAATTTTGGTGTCGTAACGGGCCCCATCAGCCGTTAGATCGATGCTCTCTTCGCGATCTACGAATGGCACGGGAACGGCGACAACTTTTGGTGTCGTAATGGGGCCCATCAGCCGTTAGAAAGAAGCTCTCTTTGCGCTCTACAACCGCCCCGGGAAGGGCGACAAATTTTGGTGTCGTAACGGGCCCCATCAGCCGTTAGATCGATGCTCTCTTCGCGATCTACGAATGGCACGGGAACGGCGACAACTTTTGGTGTCGTAATGGGGCCCATCAGCCGTTAGAAAGAAGCTCTCTTTGCGCTCTACAACCGCCCCGGGAAGGGCGACAAATTTTGGTGTCGTAACGGGCCCCATCAGCCGTTAGATCGATGCTCTCTTCGCGATCTACGAATGGCACGGGAACGGCGACAACTTTTGGTGTCGTAATGGGGCCCATCAGCCGTTAGAAAGAAGCTCTCTTTGCGCTCTACAACCGCCCCGGGAAGGGCGACAAATTTTGGTGTCGTAACGGGCCCCATCAGCCGTTAGATCGATGCTCTCTTCGCGATCTACGAATGGCACGGGAACGGCGACAACTTTTGGTGTCGTAATGGGGCCCATCAGCCGTTAGAAAGAAGCTCTCTTTGCGCTCTACAACCGCCCCGGGAAGGGCGACAAATTTTGGTGTCGTAACGGGCCCCATCAGCCGTTAGATCGATGCTCTCTTCGCGATCTACGAATGGCACGGGAACGGCGACAACTTTTGGTGTCGTAATGGGGCCCATCAGCCGTTAGAAAGAAGCTCTCTTTGCGCTCTACAACCGCCCCGGGAAGGGCGACAAATTTTGGTGTCGTAACGGGCCCCATCAGCCGTTAGATCGATGCTCTCTTCGCGATCTACGAATGGCACGGGAACGGCGACAACTTTTGGTGTCGTAATGGGGCCCATCAGCCGTTAGAAAGAAGCTCTCTTTGCGCTCTACAACCGCCCCGGGAAGGGCGACAAATTTTGGTGTCGTAACGGGCCCCATCAGCCGTTAGATCGATGCTCTCTTCGCGATCTACGAATGGCACGGGAACGGCGACAACTTTTGGTGTCGTAATGGGGCCCATCAGCCGTTAGAAAGAAGCTCTCTTTGCGCTCTACAACCGCCCCGGGAAGGGCGACAAATTTTGGTGTCGTAACGGGCCCCATCAGCCGTTAGATCGATGCTCTCTTCGCGATCTACGAATGGCACGGGAACGGCGACAACTTTTGGTGTCGTAATGGGGCCCATCAGCCGTTAGAAAGAAGCTCTCTTTGCGCTCTACAACCGCCCCGGGAAGGGCGACAAATTTTGGTGTCGTAACGGGCCCCATCAGCCGTTAGATCGATGCTCTCTTCGCGATCTACGAATGGCACGGGAACGGCGACAACTTTTGGTGTCGTAATGGGGCCCATCAGCCGTTAGAAAGAAGCTCTCTTTGCGCTCTACAACCGCCCCGGGAAGGGCGACAAATTTTGGTGTCGTAACGGGCCCCATCAGCCGTTAGATCGATGCTCTCTTCGCGATCTACGAATGGCACGGGAACGGCGACAACTTTTGGTGTCGTAATGGGGCCCATCAGCCGTTAGAAAGAAGCTCTCTTTGCGCTCTACAACCGCCCCGGGAAGGGCGACAAATTTTGGTGTCGTAACGGGCCCCATCAGCCGTTAGATCGATGCTCTCTTCGCGATCTACGAATGGCACGGGAACGGCGACAACTTTTGGTGTCGTAATGGGGCCCATCAGCCGTTAGAAAGAAGCTCTCTTTGCGCTCTACAACCGCCCCGGGAAGGGCGACAAATTTTGGTGTCGTAACGGGCCCCATCAGCCGTTAGATCGATGCTCTCTTCGCGATCTACGAATGGCACGGGAACGGCGACAACTTTTGGTGTCGTAATGGGGCCCATCAGCCGTTAGAAAGAAGCTCTCTTTGCGCTCTACAACCGCCCCGGGAAGGGCGACAAATTTTGGTGTCGTAACGGGCCCCATCAGCCGTTAGATCGATGCTCTCTTCGCGATCTACGAATGGCACGGGAACGGCGACAACTTTTGGTGTCGTAATGGGGCCCATCAGCCGTTAGAAAGAAGCTCTCTTTGCGCTCTACAACCGCCCCGGGAAGGGCGACAAATTTTGGTGTCGTAACGGGCCCCATCAGCCGTTAGATCGATGCTCTCTTCGCGATCTACGAATGGCACGGGAACGGCGACAACTTTTGGTGTCGTAATGGGGCCCATCAGCCGTTAGATCGAAGCTCTCTTCGCGCCCTACCACCTCCACTGGAATGACGCTAACATTTGGTGTTGAAACGAGGCCCATCAGCCGTTAGATAGAACCTCCATTCGCGCTCTACAATGGTCCCGGGATGGGCGACAAATTTGGGTGTCGTAACGGGCACCATCAGCCGTTAGATCGAAGCTCTCTTCGTGATCTACAACTGGCACAGGAACGGCAACAACTTTTTATGTCGTAACGGGTCCCATAATCTGTCAGATTAAAGCTCTCTTCCCCCTCTACAACCGCCACAAATTTAGCGACAACTTTTTGTGTCGTAATGGGGCCGGCCCATCAGAGGTTATATTGAAGCTCTCTTCACGCCCTACCACTGCCACCAGAATGGCGACAACGTTTGGTGTTGAAACGAGGCCCATCACCCGTTAGAAAGAAGCTCTCTTTGCGCTCTAAAACCGCCCCGGGAAGGGCGACAAATTTTGGTGTCGTAACGGGGCCCAACAACCGTTAGATTAAAGAAGCTCTCTTCACGATCTACGAATGGCAGGGGAATGACGACAACTTTTGGTGTCGTAATGGGGCCCATCAGC
>NW_010361697.1:4647-5702 GCF_000414095.1 Morus notabilis
ACGACACCAAAAGTTGTCGTCGTTCCCGTGCCATTCGTAGATCGCGAAGAGAGCTTCTTTAATCTAACGGTTGATGGGCCCCGTTACGACACCAACATTTATCGCCCTTCGCGGGGCGGTTGTACAGCGCGAAGAGAGCTTCTGTCTAATGGCTGATGGGCCCCATTTTGACACTAAACGTTGTCGCCATTCTGGTGGCGGTGGTAGAGCGCGAAGAGAGCTTCGATATAACCTCTAATGGGCTGGCCCCGTTACGACACAAAAAGTGGTCGCTAAATTCGGGGTGGTTGTAGAGGGGGAAGAGAGCTTTGATCTGACGGATTATGGGACCCGTTACGACATAAAAAGTTATCGCCGTTCCTGTGCCAGTTGTAGATCGCGAAGAGAGCTTCGATCTAACGGCTGATGGTGCCCGTTACGACACCAAAATTTGTCGCCCATCCCGGGGCCATTGTAGGGCGTGAAAAGAGCTTCTCTCTAATGGCTGATGGGCCTTGTTTCAACACCAAATGTTGTCGCCGTTCCAGTGGCGGTGGTAGGGCGCGAAGAGAGCTTCGATATAACGTCTGAAGGGCCTGCCCCTTTACGACACCAAAGGTTGTCCCCGTTCCTGTGGCAGTTGTAGAGCACGAAGAGAGCTTCGATATGACGGATGATGGGCCCCGTTACGACACCAAAAGATGTCGCCGTTCCCGTGGCGGTTGTATCTCTTCGCGATCTACAGCTGCCACGTTTTTGGCGAAAACTTTTGGTGTCCTAACAGGGCCCATCGGGTGTTAGATCGAAGCTCTCTTCGCGCCCTACAACTGTCACAGGAATGAAGACAACTTTTGTTGTTGAAATGGGGCCCATTAGCGGTTTGATCGAAGCACTCTTCGTGATGTACAACTGCCACGGGAACGGCGAAACTTTTGGTGTCGTAACGGGGCCCATCAACCGTTAGATCGAAGCTCTCATCGCGATCGTTGAATGGCACGGGAATGGTGAAAACTTTTGGTGTCGTAACGAGGCCCACAATCCGTCAGATCAAAGCTCTCTTCGCCCTCGACAACCGC
>NW_010361697.1:6394-6697 GCF_000414095.1 Morus notabilis
TATCAGATCAAAGCTCTCTTCCCCCTCTACAACCGCCACAAATTTAGCGACAACTTTTTGTGTCGTAATGGGGCCGGCCCATCAGAGGTTATATTGAAGCTCTCTTCACGCCCTACCACCGCCACCAGAATGGCGACAACGTGTGGTGTTGAAACGAGGCCCATCACCCGTTAGAAAGAAGCTCTCTTTGCGCTCTACAACCGCCCCGGGAAGGGCGACAAATTTTGGTGTCGTAACGGGTCCCATCAACCGTTAGATTAAAGAAGCTCTCTTCACGATCTACGAATGGCAGGGGAATGACGA
>NW_010361697.1:7616-17683 GCF_000414095.1 Morus notabilis
TCTTCGCGATCTGCAGCTGCCACGTTTTCGGCAAAAACTTTTGGTGTCCTAATGGGGCCCATCGGGTGTTAGATCGAAGCTCTCTTCGCGCCCTACAACTGCCACAGGAACGAAGACAACTTTTGGTGTTGAAATGGGGCCCATCAGCGGTTTGATCGACGCACTCTTCGTGATGTACAACTGCCACGGGAACGGCGAAACTTTTGGTGTCGTAACGGGGCCCATCAACCGTTAGATCGAAGCTCTCATCGCGATCGATGAATGGCACGGGAACGGTGAAAACTTTTGGTGTCGTAACGAGGCCCACAATCCGTCAGATCAAAGCTCTCTTTGCCCTCGACAACCGCCACGAAACCGTAACAATTTTTTGTGTCGTAACGGGTCCCATTAGCCGTTAGATCGAAGCTCTCTTCACAATCTGCAATGGCCAAAGGAACGCTTAAAACTTTTGGTGTGTAACGGCGTCCATCAACCGATAGATCTAATCTCTGTTCGCGCTCTACAACCGCCACGGGAACGGCGACATCTTTTGGTGTCGTAACGGGGCCCACTATCCGGTGATCACGTGATAAAGGAACGGCTACATTGATTACTATGTTATATTTCTAGTATCTGCGTTTAGTACAAAGAGGCGTGTCTCTTTCCTCACCTTTCCCACAACTCTCTATCTTCTTCTTCTTCTTCTTCTTCTTCTTCTTCTTCAACTCTCTGTTCTGTCCTCTCTCTCTCTCTCTCTCTCTCTCCTTCTTCTTCTTCAACTCTCTGTTCTGTCCTTCCTCAGTCCTCTCTCTCTCTCTCTCTCATCTTTTCTCTCTTTAATATTTTCGTGTGCATAAAAATAATGGCCACGGTGACTGCTTCTGCTAGTCTTAATCTGAGAAGTCGTTTTCCTTTGGTAAAGTATTCGACCGAACTTCCCAATATCCCAGCTTTGTCTAATTACCATGGCAAGTCTCGCTTTAAGTTGGTGCCTGCAATGCCAACATCAAGGAGAAGACGACCTCTGCTTTCTAGTGTTTTTGTAAAAGACACATTTTCCCAAGCTATTGACATGGTTGATGAAGAAGAAGAAGAAGACAAGGAAGAATCCAGTGAGACCCTTTTGTACTCATTTAGTCCTCTGCCTCTGATGCTTGTGGCTGCTCTACCTGGAGGTATTATTATTATTATTATTTTTATTTGCAACTCTTTAGATTTTATTCCGTGGCAACGACAAAAAAACCTCATCAGTGCATATTTCTGAATGTCATATCATCTTCATCAAGTTTCATTAAATTATCATACATATCGAATGGTTCAGAATCGTGTCTTATTCATACCCTTTTGGGTTTCGATAAAAAAATTTTGGTAGTTATGTTAGTTGCCTTTTGGGTAGTTTTCTTGATGTTTACTTCGGACTATCATAGGATTTTGACACTCATGACAAGCACAAAAAAATTTTGGATGACAGCTGGGGCTGTAAGATCTTTATTTGGGCCTTTTGTTGAGCTTGTCAAGTCATGGAATCTTCCTGATTGGCTTGTGCACTGGGGCCATCCTGGAAATATGGTATAACTCACTTTATTATAACTATCCATACTTCTATCATACGGTGTAATGTAACTTTTCTATCATTTTGGTCCTTCAAAAAAGGCTGTGGTGCTCTTTGCCATGGGTGGCTATGGAACCTATTTGGGATTTCGGATACGTTTCTCTGACGATTTGGTAAGAGTTCCACTTCAAACAGTTTAATTTAAATTATGTTTAGAGAAGTGAATTTCATGATATACTTTTGATTATTTCAGAAAGAGAGAGCCAAAGCCAAAGACTTGCACCCAAAGCTTTTAGGTGGGATGTTTTTCTTCTTTGCTCTTGGAGCAACTGGTGGAATAACTTCTCTTCTCACTTCTGACAAGCCCATCTTCGAGAGGTATTCAAAAGTACATTTTCCAAAGAATAGCTTCTCTTAAAAAAAAAATTAAATTAAATGCTAAAACATCTCTCATAATTTGAGTTCGTTTCACAATTTGAATCGCAACTCAAATTTTTTACTATAATGTTTTCTCTCACAAAAATTTAAATTCAACAATTTTACTAATTATTTTCTCTCGCATAAATGCATTTTTGAACTCAAGTTCTCAACGCAAAACCAAGAAACGAATAGGTTCTAAGTGTTTTCCAATTAAGACCACAGTTTTATTTGTTTGGTTGTTGATTTGCAGCCCACATGCCGTTACGGGCTTTATTGGCCTCGCTCTCTTGACCATTCAAACCATTCTTCCTACATTGTTTGAGGTTACTTTCTGTCCCTAATTTTTGTATGCTTTATTTTGTCTCGTGAGATTCAATTTCGCTTTTTCTTAGGAATTTTTTTTTTTAAATCTTAGTTCACTCTAAATTATATGCAGGGAAATCCAGGATTACGAAATCTTCATGGTATCTTGGGTAGTGGAATCATGACTCTATTTCTTGTTCACGCGGCTCTTGGCCTCCAACTTGGCATAAGCTACTAACTATGATCTTGCTCATTCCTTTTACTTCTATATAAAGGTTCTATATAAAGGGTCCATTTAACCTAATCTTTTGTAAGTTTTACATTTTTTTTTTTACTTTCGGTTATTATAAGCATAATAAACGTGTATGATATGCAACATGTCATTACTTTTTTTTATGATGACACATACCGGTCACTTTTGATTCTTAATTGAAAAATAAAAATTATGGATTACAGAAACTCAAGAAATAAAAAACACTGATATTGCTCTGTTTGGTAGGAGTGAAGTTAGGAAATGTAAATGGTAGAGAAAATGTGGATGAGAAAAAGGAATTAGTTTCCATTTATCTTGTTTGGTATAGCAGAAGGAAAGAAAATGAGTATTCAAACAAAATTGACATTTTGCAATTATTTGGTATGATTTTAGTTTAAAAATTAGGTACTTAGGGCACGTGTCTTAGAACAAGCTTTTTAAAAAAAACAATGGTTAAAATATTATTATGATAAAGAAGTTAAAATAATAGTATGTGATTACTTTGCTTCTTACTTTAGATTTAAAGGTATAAATTTTGTTTTTCTTGTGCATAATCAATAGGTGTAAGTAGATTTCATTCCTAACCGAGTTATTATTTGTTATTTAGGTGTGTATATATACATATATCGCATTTCTAATCTTGGCTTGAAACAATAAATTTTTTAAAGTAATTTTCAATAAACGAATTATAGTTTTACATTTGAAAATAATAAACTTACAAAAAAAAAAGAAAACTAATTAGTTTGTCATGGGAAATTCTCCATTATCGTGAGAAAAACTAATTAGAGTTTATAACAACTTTTTAAGTATCATATTTCAAAATTATAAGAGTGCACGTGCCCCTGCACACTTGGTTGTGGCTCACCTCACCACATGAATAGATTTGGCTATTTTGAGGGGTCAGGATTTTGTTTGGTCATACAAGCATTTTTCTCTAAAGAAAAATGTATTTTTCTCATTAAACAATGTTAGTTTATAAAATCATATCGCTGTCTATAGTGACGGTTCTAGAACAGAAAAAATGGACAAAAAAGAATAAGAAACTTAAGAGCAAGAAACGACTGTGTTAGAATAGAAGTAGAATCTTAGTAATTGTAATCCGTGTTATTTTTATTTATATATATAGATATATACATTGCTCTCTTTTTTATTTTCTTTAATTAATCATTGAATTTTTTGGAGAAATATGCAGTAAATATTCTAATTATTGATTTTGAATCATTTGAGAATCAAAAGAGTTTTCATGCAATTCCAAAAACGGTGGAGAGAATGGTTTTGAAATCCAAAACGATGGACACAAAAGACAAAGGAGCTAAACAATTTGGTGAAAGGGCGGTAACAGAAAAAAGACAAATAGACAAATGTCCAAGTAGAAAAGAAAAAAAACCGCCTTTTTCTATTTACCAAACATGTCCTGTTTTTCCCACTCTCCTGTTAAATTTTGGCTGTTCAATTTCTATAGTCTATTTCTCTATTTTGGTGGTCATTAATGTCCATAAAACAATCAAATAAATGGAATACAATACTCTTAGCTTTAAAAAATCTCGCGAATTGACTTGGGTTATTGTATCAGAAGTGATTCTTGTAATAGGATCACCCTTGATAGAGTTATTCTTTATTTTGTGACTAAATTGGTTATTGGACAGTAAAAATTGTAACATGTGTATCAAAAGTGATTCCTGTAATAGGATCACCCTTGATAGAGTTATTACGCGGAAGTGCTAGTGTGAGACAATCCACTTTGACTCGTTTTTATAGTTTACACACTTTTGTATTACCTCTTCTTACTGCCATATTTATGTTGATGCACACTCCAGTTCCTTCAGAAATGGTAAGATCTTTGGCGCAAGAAGAAAGAGTTGATCCGTATCATTTTCACTTGGTTCTGAATTTCTCTATTTTTTTTTTAAGAATACCGAGTTGGACTCTTCTCCTAACCGTATCAAATAGAACGTGCTAAACCAAATCTTCTTCATGATAAAAAAAAGTAAAAGGTTTTGAGAAGAAAATGATCCTATTTGACCGCTATACATTGTTAACATCAGGAAATGGAATACTCGGGATTCCTGAGTAACTGGCCGAGCTAACATAGTTTTGAAAATAAATCTCCACCTTTATACACTAGTTTGAGGAGAATGTTTCCATTTCTAAGCGATTTGGGACACATATATTTGATATATATATATTAAAGATAAATGTTATGGTTACAAAGTTGAACAGTTATGTTCCATTTGCACTATTCTAAGTGCATGATCTGCAAAAGTTTATTTATTTATTTATTATGGAATCAAAGTTTGTTTATGCCCAAATATAATGCTGAAAACGTTTATCTAAACTGATAAACTCTAACTCAAGATGTAATCCGCACAAATGGATTGACAATCATATTATTGCATTTACCTTCAACTGCAAAACTAATAATTAATTCCCTATAAATTTCTTCTAACGTCCAAATTGACATGAATAATGTACCAAGATAGGGATCATTGACAGATAATTATCTTCTTCTCCATTCACCTCTTAAAAGATAGATCAAGGCAAAATTTTGGTAGTAAATATCTATTGATAATGTGTGTTTGTGAACTCTGGATACATGGTTACAGATGTCGTCTTTAATAAAGAGATGGATAGTTGTATTGTTCTTAAAAAAGAAAAACAACCAAATATGGTGTTCATGTAAATCTATTATAAAAAATTTCATAACTTTCCTAACCTCTTCATTATGGATTCAAATTATCTGTCTAATTTCATAGTGTAAAATGATGTTTAATCAATTAAATTGTAACACGTCATTTAAAAATTAATTTTTTTATATGTTTAATTATGATTGGTTAAATATTAATTAAGACATCAAAAATTGAAACAACAAATTTGAGTCCGTTTTGCACGTTAGTTCACCACCCAAATCCTTAGTTGGCAAGATCTATTGAGAAATAGTAGGATTGGTCAAGGAAACATCGACCACCTCTCCCCTTTGGTGGACCCCACTAAATTACATTTCGTGGGACCCCTCACCGACACAGAATCAATCTCAGCCAATGAGAAAGGGGAACCAGCCATACAACAGCACATAGAGCGAGTCAAACGTCTGCTTTGTCCACCACCCCACATCCTTTCCTCTATATACACACACACACACACAATATGAATATATATTGTTATATCACTATATCTATCCCCTTCCTCGCTCACCTCATCTTCTTGGGATTTTTGTTGTTTCTCTTTCCCCAATTCTCACCTTACACAGGTTTTTCCTCTTCTTTAGATCTCATGTATATATAATACATGTATATATATATATGTGTGTGTGTGTGTGCATAAATGTATGTCATGTAAATTTGTGTATGTATACATTTTCCATTCTCAATGTGACAACCAATATAACCAGGCAATTTTTCTCTTATGAGCAGATCTATGAGCGTTTATTAATATATATACACTCTAATATCATGTTTTTGGATCCTATTCAACCATTGTGATGTGACCCGGATCTTGAAGTCTTATGTGTGCACATTTAGATCTAACATTTCTACATTTCTTTCTTAAAAGTACCAAGCTTTTGCTTCCAAAAACAAAAGTACCAAATTTTGTTCAAAATAGGCCTGTTGAAAGGACTAAACCTTGTATCCAATTTGCAGGCTAGAAAATGGACACCTTTCTCTTCACCTCAGAATCTGTGAACGAGGGACATCCCGACAAGCTATGCGACCAAGTCTCCGATGCCATTCTCGACGCCTGCCTCGAGCAAGACCCGGAGAGCAAAGTGGCCTGCGAGACATGCACCAAAACCAGCATGGTCATGGTCTTTGGGGAGATCACCACAAAGGCCGAAGTTGATTATGAGAAGATTGTTAGAGACACTTGCAGAGGGATTGGCTTTACCTCTCCTGATGTTGGCCTTGACGCAGATAACTGCAAGGTCCTTGTCAACATTGAGCAGCAAAGCCCCGACATTGCTCAGGGCGTTCACGGTCACCTCACGAAGAAGCCCGAGGAGATTGGCGCTGGCGATCAAGGCCACATGTTTGGCTATGCCACGGATGAGACACCCGAGCTCATGCCTCTCACTCATGTCTTGGCCACAAAGCTCGGTGCCAGGCTCACCGAGGTGCGAAAGAACAAGACATGTCCTTGGTTGAGGCCAGATGGGAAGACCCAAGTGACGGTCGAGTACAGGAATGAAAATGGCGCGATGATCCCTCTCCGAGTCCACACGGTGCTAATCTCAACACAGCATGATGAGAGTGTCAGCAATGAGGAGATTGCTAGGGACTTGAAAGAGCATGTCATTAAGCCTGTGATCCCGGCCAAGTATCTTGATGACAAAACCATCTTCCATCTCAACCCTTCAGGGCGATTTGTCATCGGTGGGCCACATGGGGACGCGGGGCTCACCGGGCGGAAGATCATCATTGATACCTATGGCGGTTGGGGGGCTCATGGTGGAGGTGCCTTCTCAGGGAAGGACCCAACAAAAGTGGACAGAAGTGGTGCTTACATTGTCAGGCAGGCTGCAAAGAGTGTGGTGGCTTCTGGCCTTGCCCGCCGCTGCATTGTGCAAGTTTCTTATGCAATTGGTGTGCCGGAGCCACTATCGGTTTATGTCGACACCTACAAGACAGGGAAGATTCCGGACACGGAGATATTGGCTCTTATCAAGGAGAATTTTGACTTTAGGCCTGGGATGATGTCCATTAATCTTGACTTGAAGAGAGGAGGCAACTTCAGGTTCCAAAAGACTGCTGCTTATGGACATTTCGGCCGTGATGACCCGGATTTCACTTGGGAGACTGTAAAGATCCTCAAGCCCAAGGCTTAAATTAAAATTCAAGTGTGTTTTATATATTCAAAATGCAAGTGATAATAATCGTAGTCATGATTTTGATTGAGAGAGAAGAATAAACAAGCTTCAATGCACACATATGTTCTCTATTGAGGTCTATTTTTCAAGGCTAAAAAAGTAACCAAGTGAGAAGCCTTACAAAAGGAGACGTGTGCTTTTGAGTTTAGGTCTGTTGTATCATTTTGTTGGAGGCTTTTCTCGCTTTTTAATTTCTTGATTTTATTTCTTTTACCCCCATCTATTTTGTAAATGATTGTTTAAGAAGAAAAGGAAGCTATCCAGAAATCTAGAATGTGAACTATTTGAGTATATACTTATTACATGCTCTCTGATGTTCAAGTGAGCATAATATTTATCATGTAGAAAAGGGCTTGTCAATTTTGCAATTGCCATGTCACTAATTACACCATTCAAATACAAAGGAAAGAGGAAGTCATAACAAGAAAGTCACTTGTATAGATCACTATACTGCAAACATATCATACAACAATACACACTATCCTTAAGAGTGCAGCCACAACCGATCATGAAGCCGCTCTTCTCCAGCACCAAACATCTCATCCACCCTCTCACCATCTCTGTAAAATTGAAAGGTAGGTGTATACCGAATATGCAGGGTAGTTTCGGGGCATTCGTCGATATCGGCGTAGATGAATGAAAGCTTTGGAAAATCATTACTTAGCCTACAAAATGAAGGGAGGATCTGGCTGCAAACGCGGCACCTGAAACCACCATTTAAAACAAATGAAACTATCAACCTTACCAATAGTCTAAAATCCAAGTCCAGAAACTAACGTATCATTATAAGAATACTAATAGTAGTTTTAATATCAGTAAGGATTAACCTCACAAATAGTTCCCGAATACCTCAATACCACTTTTGTCCCTGAGTTTAAAACATTTCAAACTTAACCTCGATTTATTAGTTTGTTTCGGTTTCAAGTTAGACGTTCAAAAAAAGGACAGAATATGGATCAATGTTCCCTTAGCAAACTGTTATCTTCTGTCAGCCTCACGTGCATATTCCGTGTGCCGTTAGCAAACTGTTAGTTTCTATCCGCATCACGTGCATAGTCCATCCTTTTTTTAACAATCAACGAACGAGGGCTAAAGCTGAAGCAAATTGAAAAATCGATGCTAAGTTTAGGATGTTATTAAACTCAGGGACCAAAGTGGAATTGAAGTCAAGGTTCCGAGACCATGTGCATGATTGACCATAGTTCACATAGACATTGCATCAAACACCTTGTGTTCATAATCTTTATACCACACAATACACACTTTAACATAAATTATGTATCAAACCCTTCTGGGTTTAACTCTCAGCTGTACGAAAACTTGAATATATTAACTTAGATATCAATTAAACAAGTATTTGAAAGGATAGAGAAATACCAAGATGCTCCATAGTTGATCACTGCCTGCAAAATAATAACAACTTAAAAGTAAACTACTTTCTTCACTAAAGCCCATAAAATAAAGAAGAAAAAAGGAAAAAAGTCTTAATGTTAATATGAAAGGTTACAGGAGTTTTGGAAGTCTTGATTTCCATGAGAATTTCTTTGAAGTTTTGGTCAGAGGAAGCACTCTT
Source organism: Morus notabilis (assembly GCF_000414095.1). Taxonomy (NCBI): domain Eukaryota; kingdom Viridiplantae; phylum Streptophyta; class Magnoliopsida; order Rosales; family Moraceae; genus Morus; species Morus notabilis. Next base: position 16,558 of record NW_010361697.1, read on the forward strand.
CAAGTTTCCATGGCGATTGGGTGGAAGATCCAAACCTGTTCCTTCCAATCCCGTCTTGGCCTTCTTCACTTGGCTCTCACTTGACACACCAATGGCTTCCATTTTTCCGGGTTTTTAATTTTCTTTTTTTCCCCCAAGAGATGTTTTATGAATTACGATATTTTATATTTGATTCTTTTTGGACAATGGATTTTGAGAATTGTTGAGGCGTAGATTATGGATGGATAGATTCACTTTTCTTGTCTTGATAGATTTTGACATGGCGTGTAAGACGTAAAAGACAGATACTTTTGAATATCAGACAATAACGGACGACAGTGCGATTGTATAAATACGACATGTCGTATTATGAATTGATATTAATATATATATATAGTAAGGGAAGTTGGAGTGGATGACGACGCTTTGTAAAAATAACTTTTTAAAAAATTTTATTAGTAAAATAACTTCTTAAAAATTTTTATTTGTAAAATAATTTCATTTCACTGAGTAAATATCTTTCTTCATAAAAAATAAAAAAAGATCATTTTATTAATTTTATTTTGTTGAAAAATCATTCTAACATGTTACCCGTGGATGACCCTATTTAAAGAAACTGATTTTGATAAATCATTTATTGAATCATTATTGGTTTGGGGTAAATTTTGCTAAATCATCATTGATTTAGGTTTGTTTACCAAAGTCATTTTTCTTTTCCTAAGAAAAGGTTTTTTTTTTTTTTTTTTTTTCCTTTAGCAACCTAAAAATATACTTAAAAGGGCACCTTTCAACAAAATGGATAGCAGAAATGAAATTTAAACAGTAAGTATGCATCTCTAATATAATCGTAAATTTCTATAATTATCTTAATATCTTATATTTTTAATAATATTAAAATAATAACATTTGAAAAAACTTTTTTTCAATATTTTAAGATTGATTTTTAAGATATAAAAAGTCCTTACAGTTACTCTATTTATTTTGCCTCATAATTAATTTAATAAAATGTATTAAAAAGATAAAATAAAAAATAAAAAACTCATCCATATTTCTCAGATCTTGCTCCAAAATCCCAGATCAAAGAAACTCCACCAACCCCCCACCCTGGCGTTCATCCCACTGCCCAGATTCCTCCACCCCCACCCCC
>NW_010361697.1:17816-155473 GCF_000414095.1 Morus notabilis
CACTGCCCAGATTCCTCCCCCCCCACCCCCAATCCCCATCCCCACCCTTAGTGCCCAAGTCCTACGGCCCCCTACTTCGCCGGCGAAAATGGGGGATCGCGCTACTCATGCTCGCAACCTAACAACGGTGGGTCTCCGGGGAGATCAGCTTCTACGAGCTTCGGCGATTGGTCTCGGAGACCCACGAAGCTTGGTCTCGGAGATCCATGGAGATTGGTCCAGGGACTGCTTAGTTGCATATTTTAGAAACATTTCAAGACCTATGGAGACTGTGTTTAGAGTTATTTGTGGGGTGTTTTTTTTTTTTTCATGGGCAAAGTCTCCGGTACAAGCATTTGTTCATTTCCCTATAAAAGATGTATATTTTTTTTTAAATGTGTATATATTTTTTTATTTTTTAATGATAAAATATAATATATATATTTTTTAAAAATATACACGTTTAAAAAAAATATATACATATTTTATAGAAAAATCAACAAGTATCATTTCAATCCGAGTAAGAGATTAAAGAGAATTTCTATATATATATGTATATATATTTTCTAGAAGATCAAGTGGACCAGCAATGGCAATGGATGGATTGATTATAGTTTTTTTTTTCTTTTTTTTTTTTTTTGTAGAACCATCACTGATTCCAATTGACTGGCAGATTGCCATCAAGTTCTTCAACGGTTTAAAGCAAAGTTCTGGTTTTTTTTTTTTTTTTTTTATTAATTGCAAAAAGGGTTAATTTGATTCTAATAGCAAGAAGCACATGTTTGGTTTCAATCTAACATTTGATTCTATAAAGTAAAAAAAAAATCTAACATTTGATTCTGGCATAAGAATTAAGAACGGATCAGGTTTTTGTTTTATCTTTGGTTAGTTGGTTTTGATTGCGGTAGATTTTGATTTCGTTCTTAATGATGGGTTTTGTTATTGTTTTGTATTTTTTAAAATTAATAATCTTTTTTAAGAAATTAATCATTAAATCTAGAACAAAATAACTAAAAGGGTATAAAGGATATTTTGTCCTAAAAATTAGCTTGAAGGTACCAAAAGAAAATTTGCTAAAACATTAAAATATTATTTTAATATTATTAAAAACACAAGATATTAAGGTATTATTTTGATATTATTAAAAACACAAGATATTAAGAACATGTTTTATTATAACAGAGTATTAAATTGATTTTATTTCAAAAAAATAGTCCAGAAAAAGAAAAAACAAGTCTTTTGTGTGCTTGTGCATCATGACAAAGGTGTTGCTGTTAAATGCTATCCTTCCTTTTTTCTCAAGGGCTTTTGCCCAGTCATGAAGCATTCTAGTTTTGCATGTTTTTGTTCTTCCATCTTTCTTTTTCTCTCTTCCCACTTTTCATTTGCAATGATCTTTCTCACCTCTCACCCCAAATTCATGTTTGAGAGGAATATACTTCATGAGAATGAACCAAACAACTTTTGGGGTGTGAAAATGAAACGAAACTTAGAAGCCAACAGTTCCATTGGAAGCTAGAATTATCAACTTGAATTAATTTCAGCGAATGCTCCAGGTTCGAATTTCTTGCGCAATGCTTCCGCGGCCAATTCAATCCGCGCTTGGTCCTGCAACCGAAATTGCAATGTTTTATCTGGAAAACACATAACTGAACCGTAAAATTTAATGGGAACTTTTTTTTTTTTTTTTTTTGGATGCTGCCTTACCCTGCCTCTGAAACTAACTACAAGAGGTCCATAAAGAGATTCGCGATAACAACCTAAACAATTTCATGGAGAACATTTTTCCGAGTTAGAAAGGATATCGAAAATATCATCCATAAATAAATCCATAGTCATGAAGATCTACAATGTTCATGATAACTTACTGATGTGAAGGTCTGGAAATTCAAGGCAAAGTTTTGAAATCGGTTTAGCAGTTGCCACCTGCAGTTTTTATGTACATTGAGCACATTAAGCTGTGAGACAGAACGGCTTTATGCAGTTAATTAATCCAAAGTTCGAATTGAAATTGGTAATTTAACACGTACATCAGAAAGACTTGTTGTCAAGCTCCTCAAAACATACGGTTTCATCACCGCTAACACACCACTGGATCTCGATAGTTCGATAAGACAGTCCCATTGTGTTTGCAGCTCGGTATAATTTGTTGCAGCGAGGACAATCACATTTTTACACTTGATCTACAAGAAACAATCATCAGACTAATTTGTCTAAATTAGCTTTACTTAATACAACAGATGTATAATAACTGTCAAACAAAGTTTATGGGTTGATAAAAAAAAATTTTTTAGATGACAATATTTGAGATATTAAGCATCACATTTAAGCTTCTAACACGTACCAATGGCACAGGCAGGTTTTCATGATGCAACAATTCGGTAATACCTTCAGGTAATAGGGCCATCTGGAAAAGGGAAAACAGAAAATTGGAGGTCAAATTCTGACTTTCATGACCCTGGTGAAGGATACCAAAATTACTTGTGTATCGTGACAAAACATAAAAAATGAAAGATAAGAACACTGCTTTTATAACATGGTCATCATGGCAATACAGAACTTAAAAGTTCAAGTGTCTCTAATTTATCGCATGAAATACCTCGTTACGATCGCCAGGGCAGTAATCACCTACGACCTGCCTCAGATATTCTTCAAATTCTTCATCAGGAGCCTGAAGTATGGATAACAGACCAAATAAAGTTTAATTAGTGCAAGAAATGCTATCACTGCTATATATAGTACAGCATCAAAAGTCTCATGCCAATTAAAACTGTTCAATAGTAATTGAAGTTTGTAGATACTTGACTAATTTACGTTTTATTTCTTGAATATTGACAATTAATAAAAAGATCAATTCATTGTATCAAAAAAGAAAAAGAAAAAGAAAATATTAAAAGAAAAATGTTGACTAGAAGGAAATTTCGCACCAGACGAACGGCAAAAGCCTTTGCGACACCAGCCAAAGTAACATCCGAATGAAGTGGGCCTATCCCTCCATATATAAATACCTATAAATCAGTCAAGTACAGATCATTTCTAGAATCAAAATTTCAACCCTCATCCCCCTTGGTGCCAAGAACACAACCAGAAAGGCACTCAAAAGATCGTCTAAAGAATTTACCAAATCACTAGCTGAGCTTCTCCTTTCAACTACTTCAGCCACCGAATCTACCTGGTAGAAAATGCACGCATTGGGAACAAAATTATTTTTGAAAAAAATGAAGCTTACTGAATGAAACACGTAGCTCCTAGGCAAAATTACATGTCAAAATAAAGATTAGTAGTTCTCCGTAGAGATATACTCACATCATTCTGGACACCAGTAGTTTGTGATACCGACCAACCAATAGAATGGAGCTTCTTACACAGTGAAGGCCCCAATTGATCCTCAACAGTGCAGAGCCTGAGCTATGGAACAGACAGATAGAATATCAGAAACTTCGGCGAGATGAAAATAAGAAGGTGATGACTTTGAACATTTCTCGACTCTTAATAGTAGTCATGGACATCAAATAACGACAAAATGCGTGTAGAAAAGGGACGTACAGGATCTCATCCCCCACAGCGATGACTGAAGCTGTGAGCAACCTATTTTTATGCAAATCCCCAGCGATTAGGCCATTGCTAAGGGCAGGTGATTTCCCACAAACTGAAGAAGAAAATTTGTTTATTCTACCAGCTCTCTCTAATCTTCCATCAGAGAGTAAATACGCCGGTCTAAATTTTTCTTCACTGCTCGAGGAATTACTATTGCACAACAATGCGTTAGGAACTGTGTCATGAATGCTCCCAATAGATGTGTAACTGCGAAGATGAAAACAAAAAAAACAAAAAAAAAATTATCTGACTGAATCTGATTAGACAAATTGGTAGAATTCCAACAGATAAGGTCGCAACAAAAGTAGCATTACCCTTGATCATAAAGACTGCAGTATTTGACCTTGCATGTTAAGAGAAATGCCCAAACATCTCTGCCAAAGAAAACAAAGTCAAAATTCTTGAATGAACTTTCAAAGATACGAGCAAAGAATGAAATATAATAAATACCAAGTGACAATTGATGTCTGTATGGCATGAAAACCTTCTATACATATTCCATAATATTTACGCTATTCATACAAAAATCCTCTGAGCTCACTTTGTGAGCCCAAGTTTAACTTTGAAAGTCAAGAAACTACGACATTTGTCATGTAGGTGCCCGTGAGGTGGTCTGAACCCTAGTAACTAAGTAGCAAAAAATAAGGAGCAATCTGTCCTATATAATTCACGTTATTTTCTCAAGAGGAAGAAGCTAGAGGAGGCAGTATGAGCTACAAGGACAAACCTGTACGACCAATCCAAGATAGGATTCACTCTCATGAAAGGAGGCCATCCTACCGAACTAGGGGAGAACTGTTCTTGGCCTACCTAAAAGATTAAAAGAGATATACAGAAGGTAAGGCGTTGTAATGGAAATCCAAAAGATAACAGCAGGATGTGGTTACGTTTTCTAGAGATATATTATCAAAATACCGCTGTAGGATCACCCATTCGGACGCCAAGGAAAATGGCACGGATTGGTTTAGACTTCAATAAAGCCTCCAAACCAGATTTGAAATCTGACCGAATTATATCCATTTGCATACCATAGCTGCATAAATAAGGACATACCAAAATGCTTATCAGCTTGCCTAAACAAAAATTCTCCCAACATTTAAAGGCACTTAAAGACAGGGAAGTAATACAAACTTAGCAGCAGCATCGTAAGTAAAAGAGTTGATTTCAGGAAATGCAGATGGGCTCTCAAAATATATTGTTCGGATAGGGAAATCCTTTGGATCCTCACTGGCACAATTCTGCTCCCTTTTATGCAAAAAGTAGCCAGCCCTAAGTAGGTGCAGCAGAACCTACCATACAAGTTATTGTCGCTGTGAGTATCAATAAGATAAAAGAAAAGGTATAGATCACAAAGAAACCATATCAAAACTTACTGTAGAATCCTTTCCGCCATTAAAGCTAAAGGCAACTTCTTCGATCCTGTTTGATCAAAAGACCCAAATTATTAGGAACTGCAAGTTCCCCGTGGACTCAGAGTACTAATCACTTCCTATGGATAAATAGGAACATTAAAGGGAAGACAATATTTAGAAATTAATAATGTCCATAACTTATGCAGAACATTCCCAGTTTTCCTTTCTTTCACAAGTACTATGTTCCAATGAGCATTAAATACTAATGATGCTTTAAGTAATGCACAGTCTTGTAGGAAACTGCAGAATAAAACAATATTGGGAAAACTTGCCAATTTCTCCCATGGCATCAAGATATACATGGTCATTAATATGGACGTGTTTTATGAGTTTTTTGAGCTCCTAAACTGTTTGGATAAATGTAATCCATTTGGCATGTAAGAGATTATAATCTGAAAAAGGAGGCCATCTATTTACAAGAATCAAAGTTCCCAGCCACGCATGAAACGTTATTGCAACGTGTTCTCGCCTGATTGACCAAAACGCTAAGTGACACCGAGCAAGGACATGTAGAGAATCTTAACCATATCCCAACAATCGACAAGTATAAACAAGGTATGATCAAAGCATTGTCCAATAGCACACGTCCACGAGTCCACGTAGATCCGAATAAGGACAATCAAAAGAACTCTTTCGCACTTCCTTATCTAGACATTCCATCTATATCTTATACAAGTAAAAACATTTAAAAAAAAAAATCGTTATGCTTTTGGTTAAAATACAACCACCTCAATATCATTTCTTGATACAAAGTTAAACATATCGCATAGTTGAAATGGGGCATAATTCCATTAAAAACTTCATTGATTGTTGAAGCAACAATAACAGGAAAGCAAACGTTTTGACATAGCAGAAATTGACGCGTCAATTTTATCTTCGTTGACTTATTATTTATAAGACAATGTGAGAAAGTCAAAGAAAAAGAAACAGCCTCCAAAAGTCCATTGCATGAAGCCTCAGAAAGCGGAAGCTCTCCACTCATCTTGAAATAGTATTATAATTGGACTCCGCCCAAACGCGTTTATACATTTTTCTTCAAAAAGAGACCCCAAAGTATTTAATTTCTAACTTTCATATCCTTTCCTTAATGCCAGATTTATACACAATTAAACTGAAGCTAAATTCCAAACCCCTGATAAATAAAAACTCAATATCCATAAACTCAAAACTAAGAAAGCTAAAACAGCAATGGCAGAATAAAAAAATTAAAAAGAAAAAGAAAAAAAACTTACGAGTAAAGAGCCAGAGCTCTCTGAATAACATAGATGGCTCTATTGTACTTTGTTTTCAGCCATCGATCATCACTTTCTCTGATTGCTTTATCAATCTCCATCACCCTTGACATGCAAATTAATATTCAAACAAAAAAATAACTCAAATAATGACCAAAAGAAACAAATTTTTTCAAACGGGCTTCTTAGATTGCAGAGATTTTACACCTTTTCCTCCTGAACTAAGCAAATAGGTTCTCCAAAATCAAACCAAAAATATATTTTTCTCCAAAATCAGACCAAAAATCTCTTCTTTCCCACTAAATTAAGAAAATGGGGTTTCCATAAATTCAGAGATTTCACAGCCATGAAGTCAAAAAACTGACCTTGGAATAGTCTTCACCGGCGATTTCCAAGCTTGAGAGAGAACAATAGACGCAAAAAAGCTGAAATGTATAAGATTTTTATGGCAAAAAGATTCTCAACTCTTCAAAACAAACTGAAACAGGGATATTTTTGAGTCATATATATAAGCGTGTTTTCTAGATGCCACAGATTGTTTATCTGAGAGAGAAAAAAAAGTTTTTTTTTTCTTTTTTTTTCTTTTCATTTAGAGTCTTGGTTTGTATAATATATAAGCAGAAACTCAGGGAACGAGGCCAAGTCATTGAAACCGAAATTGGAGAATGGAGTGGATGACATGACGGTGATGTGATTAATATTTTTCATTTAAAATTAATATTTTTTTGGAATATTTTTCAATTGGTGTGAATTACTTTCCAAATTCTCATACTTTTCCAAATTTTTCCCCCAAGAAATTATCATATTATTTTCGAGTAAAAAACAAAGTGGAATTAGTTTAGAATGTTCATGTCGTTTTTCCTTTTAGGACAATCATATTTTTTTCCCAGTAAAAATCAAAGTGGAATTCGCGCAGCATAATTTCATGTCGTTTTTCTATTTACGATAGATTGTAAATCAAAATGGATATGAAGAATATTCGGATATATTCCACTTCAATTTCCTTTTTTCAACTTCCTCTGAAATTGTTCTTAAAAAAAGTATTCTCTAATGATTTAGCCTTTTTTCGCCAATTTTTTTTTCTTTCTTTTAGAATATTCAATTCAATTCAAATATGAATCTTTGGAAAACACAAAATAATAACATTTAACATGTGAAGGCAGCAGTTGGACCATGATATGACAACTACATCTACGTTGACTATTTTTTTTTTTTTTTTTATCATTACTTTTAGTACAATTTGTTCTTAAGAATATTCATGCTTTAACTAAAGCTCACGATTAGCTGTTTTTTGTAATTATTTTTTTCCGGAATTTCTAGTTTATTAAAAAAAAAGACTATCTCTGATGAGATCAATTTTTCGACAGTTAAATCTAATTAAAATTAAATAAAAATTAAAAAATATGTAAAATAAATAATTTTTAATGTAAATTGAACGGTTGAAAATGATTAAAAAAAAACTATTAATAATTTTATTTTTTTAATTTTATAGAAGAAAGTTCAAAAAAAAAAAAAAAACCCCGTTCAAAAGAGAAGTAGAAGTAAATTCTTCCGAACGTTCTCAACAAGTAATGATTAGTTTACCTTAATAGTTAATACGCAAGATGACAATAAAAATAGAGCAATTTGCACAACGTTATCAATAATTTACGTTGTCTATTTGCTTCCTAAAAGTTTTTGTATTCAAATTTATTGCCAAAATCAGCTCAAAATTGCAAAATGGTCAAATGTTTTGAACGGAACTAACACCTATGAACCCCGTACTATTATGAGGGGGTTGACAATTCTACTCCAACTCCATGGACTATCATCATCCATATTAGGATGTCAATTCCGGCAGAAGATGCAACTCAAAACTTAGCCGACTAAACGTTTAGTTTACGAATTCAGAATTATAATTTAAAATTATTTTTAGTTTATATGTATTTTTTATGAGAAAAAATACGATAATGAGTCACGAATCATGATTTGAATCATGACACGAATCCTCATACCAAACACCAGTATGTTTGGATTTATTATTAATAGTGTTAGATTATAATCAAGTTGATAAGATTAATAAGATAAATAAATGAGTTGAATTAGAATTGATCATTTAATACAAAATAACCCAAATTGAGATGATTAGCTAAACGTGTTATTTTGTAAATTTATTATATAAAAAAATTTTGCATTGAATACAAAACATGAATGTTATAGACAATCTTTACTTGTTTTTTTTTCTTTCTTTAGAAAAGATAAATAGATTAATAAAACTATTAAACTTGTCGTCATCATGTTAAATAAATTATAATTGCATAATTTATTTATTCAATATATTAATCTAAAACGAGTTATGTAGGTTGACACAATTAACACAATAAATAAATGGGCGTATTTGGATTAATATTTTTGACACATTTAATAAATGGATCGTGTTTGGATTACTATTTTCTAATATGATTAATAACGAAAAAAGAAAATACATACCCCTTAAAATACATGAGTCTTGAATTTTTATCTCTTAGACTTCCATTCATCAAAAAACTATATTAGTAAAAAAGATATTAATCAAGAATAAAAAGTAAAAATCTTAGAATAATACATTTAAAAAGTGAGTTTACTAATTTTCTCTTAATAACGGTTTAATATGAATACGATCCATTAACACGAATTGCCACCCATATCTACAAGCCAAATCTCAACTCACATATGTAAATGCCAATAGGGTGGCAATTCGTGTTGCCGTGTCATGTATGTGTTGTGTTGACCCCCTCAGATGACACTATGAGTCTTGAAACAAACACGACCCATTTATTACTTGTGTCAATATAAAACCCCAACACGACCTGTGTATAAGCAAGTTGACACGACACGACTAAATTAACCTGTTTATTAAATGAGACATAATAGTATATTGTTAACCCGTTAGAATCCGCTAACTTGCCTATTAAATGGGTAATAAAAAGAGCATGTCAACCTGTTTATGATAGGTTTCAACCTGCTTAAATCAATTTGCAAGGCTAAAAAAATATTGAAAAGCATTCAAATGATTACCCTAACTACATAGCAGTAGCTTAAGATCAAACAAACTAACATAATATACAAATGCAATCTCTGAAATAAAAGTTTGTTCAACAGTCCACAAACATAAAGCCAAGCCAAGTCCAAAATTCATAGCATAAGTAACCAGTATTAACACCAAAACTCAACAAAACAGTAAATTTGTATTATTCAAAAGTCAAATCCAAAATGATTATTTGACTGATCATTCAAAAGATAAAAATCCTTATTCAAAAAAAAAAAAAAAAAAAAAAAATCCATGAGCAACTGGTATAACAAATTCAGCTACACTGAAGTTTGATACTTGAGAGATAGGATCCTCATTCTTCGAGCTAAATTTGAAGATGTCCTGTGAGATCATCCACCACTTCCTTAAAATCTACAAAATACAAAAACACATTTCCTTGAATCAAGACCATAAATCATGTGTTCATATTCCCAGAAAGACCAAAAACTAAACACGAGTCCACACTCACAAATTGAAACAAAAAAGATTAAATATTCAAAGGCACATATCATAGAGTACAATATTCAAAGTCTCGTAGGATAAATCTTGTATTAAATCATCAAAATTCAACGAAAAACAAATTAGAAACTAAACCAAACCTTAGATTGAACAAAAAACAAATGAAAATGTTACTGCTCAAAACCGTAGCTTTCAAAACACAGAACTAAGATCTCCTAACTTTCACAAACTAAAAAACCTCAAAAATCACAAATCAGTATATCAGATCAAGAACAACACATAACGAATTAGATAAAAAGAAAAAAGAAAAGCACAGAATATGGAGCTATAGACTGTAATTAACATACACACGACGATATTTTTCTCTGTAATGCATTTGTATATTCATATAGAACCAAGAAACGATTTAGGGGAACAAAAAAGGAACGCATACATTCAATGGAGATTAACACTGCAATTAACATCAGAAAAACGGAGAATAAGAAAAGGAGAGAAAGAGAGCTTTACCTTGTCACAAATACATAGAGGCTTGGTTTCCGAAAATAGAAAACTGGAAAAACGGAAGCTGATGATGATGATGAACATCAAAAGTTTCAAAGAGAGTTAACAAGATTCCAAAATCATAGAAAAACAAATAAAAAAATAGCCCACATATAAAAAAAAAAAAATGAAAATGTGAAAACTAACCCACTGATCGAATGAAGTCAGTACCTCACTTTGAGAACAAGCAAGCGCTGAGTCGCCGATGAGAAGAAGGTGGCGCCGAGAAGAAGATCTTGTGCGCGTCAGTAAGAACTCATAGGAGTATATTAATTTGAGTGCAAGAAAGAGAGTAAAATGCAGAGGGAAAAAGGAAGATCAGACTGAGTAAAAGAGAGAGCAACACAGAGAGAGATATAAGTGAGGTAGAGAGAAAAAGAGAGAGTGAAAGCGAGGGTGGGTTTGAATTTGATTTCGGAGAGAAATAGAAAAGCTTAGAAAGAGAGAGGAACTGAGAAGAAGCAGTGGCGGAGTGAAAAATATTTGTACATATTTAAATAATACAGGTATTAAATGGGTTAACAATGTGTCGTGTTTGTATCAATCTATTTATGACACGTTTATTAAACGAGTTAATTTCGTATTAGAGAGTTCGTGTCGTGTTGATCCTTTTTTTAATCATGTCTGGCAGGTTCAACCCGTTTCTTCCTAGACCTATTTAAAGAAAATCTAAACCTTTTAATTTTGTGTGGGCTTCGTATCGTGTTATCATGTCGTAACACAAATTATCAATCCTAGATACCAAAATGATACTTTTTAAAAAATGGTACAAATATGATAGGACATACATATTGTTCTATTTGTTTTTCCATAGCCTAATCTAGAGTAGGAGCATTTTTCACACGCCGTAAATTTTTAATACTAACATGTACAGATCTAATCGTTAAAAAACTAATCCTCATGAACATTCAGGTCGAAAAACTGATAGTGTTAGCAATCTGGGAAGATTTGATAAGAAATTCAAATTCAAAGAGTTAACTGCCAAGATTTTTCTCTCAAAATGTGACTTGTCAAACAAAGGCAAAATTAAGAAAATAATGGTGCAGAAAATCATTAAAAGGAACGGATCACGCAACATCAATTTTGCCAAGCTTCCAGATGTCGTCTGGCTTAAAACCTAATTTCCCCAGGCTACAAAAGCTTAATTTTTCCAATCTATAATAATATATACGTGCAGTAATCAACTTTTATGTTCAATTCAGTCATTCATTCATTCATTTTTTCCCTCTCAAAGATTTATTCATCTTCTTGTCTATTTTCTTATTGATTGAAAGAGACGCCATAGTGACTATCTGTTGTCATACTTATTTGGGAAATACTTCCAATTTATACCATTTAATAGTAAGCCTTACTCCTCAGCTTATTTTTCAATCTCCGTAAGCCTGGCAATTTCCATTTAAAATGTGGTAAATGATGAGGAAAAGAAGCAAAACTAAACAAAAGGCAATGACTTTTTTGATAAGGCAAAGGCAGTGACTTCCGCGACGTGCAGGACCTGCTCACGCGGGGAAAGTTTTTTGGTTGAAGACAATATAGTTTGTACCTGCGGAGTTGAGACGCTGACCGAAATATTCGCTGAAGGCCCAATTGACTAACCGCGAGCCCTCCCCTCAACGAGGAGCGCGTTACCGCTATTGATTACTGAATGTGCTAACGGCCTAGCAGCATTCGAACCTTTACTACATATCAAGTCATGTTAATACTTTACGGTTAGGTCTAGTGGCGGAACCAGCCTTTCATTTCAATAAGAGCATACACTAAAATTTTTTTTAACAAATTATCTTAGTGCGAGCATATAAAAAAATATATTTATTTTAGTGGGGGCACATATTATTTTAATAGGGGTTTAAATGTAAAATTTTAAAAATTTTTAAAGGTAATATTTTTTTCAAAAAAATTTGAATGAGGGCGGCTGCCCCCGCTTATCTTCAAGTGACTCCACCTATGGTTAGGTCAACACACTTGTTTCTACTCTTTTGAGTGCTGTTTTACAAGCTTGAAAATAAAGAAAATTTCGAGTGTGTTGCGGGTGCTTTGAAATCAATAATGAGGCAAACGACAAACTCAGAATAACGAGTGTCTAAATTAGTAATATTCTCCCATATATTAAACACTTTTCAGAAGAAAAAGATAAATGCTAAATGTCACTAATAAAGATTATAACCAATTAACACTATTATTATTGCGTAAAACTGTGTAAATCTTTATCTAATATTATATGTGGGTCTCACAGTTAATGTGTTATGTATTATGTAAAAAAGAATATTGGTGCATAATATACATAGAATATTAGTTGAAGCTTTACATTGATAGAAAATGATCATGTAGTACACCCACAGTAAAAAAGAAACAAAACAAAACAAAGAATATTGCATTGAAAACTAAGTGCCTCTTTGGTTTGAACCAGAAAGTTAAATGTTCGTCCAAAAAAACATTGTAACAATAGGTTTTAATTTATGGTTTGAACCTGCGGGACAAACCAAATATTACCCTCTTAGAAGTTAGAAAGTAGAAACCATATCCGTTGATGTTTTTTTTCCGACAAGAACGAGCGTCATCTCAAACCCAAGCCCTACCCTATCTTAAACTATGCCATTTGAGCTAGTGGTCATTGACTATGGCCCCGTTTATTTCACCGATTCGAGTTTTGTTACAGTAAAAAGCTCTTACAAACAATCACATCTAATTTTTTTACTACAGTAAAAAGCTCTCACATAAAATCACATCTCAACTCAAATTAGTGAACTCATGATCACTACTCTACACTCCCTCTCACTAGACTACAAAATGCAAGTTTGGTAGTTGACCCGTTGGTCATCAAGTCAACAATTGCATCTAGAAACAAGGGTCACAATTCACAAAAGCAGGAAAAAAAATTGGCTAACATGCAATGATGAAGAGAAAAAAATACGCATCATCAAGTTCCTTCTCAATAAGTGATTAGTTAGATGCACAAAATTTTTAAGCTCTGCACCTCAACTATGACACAAGATTAGTAATTCTTTACACTTAATCCAAATTGTGCTCGGGCTTTGCCATGCCATGAGTTTGTTTTTAAGCAATTCATTGACAACAACAGAACCAACTTTTTCTATATTTTCAGTCAATCAAATCAGGGGCGAAAAGTTTGTAACCCATGTGGGACTTGCCTTGCAATTAATCTCTGCATAAATAAAACTGTGTGAAATTCAATTGTATGCATCATTGTAGACAAGAAATCATCATCTAGTCATAGAGGCCTTCCTCATGCCATATGTCAACCATAAAACCAACCATCTTCTGCAGAATTTCAACAAGAAATGTTGAACACTATCGATAAACCTAAACGAAAGAAGAACAAAGAGTGCGAGAGAAACCTACAGCTAATGGTATTGGCTGCTGAAAAGGTTCATTGGATAAAAGCAGATCCTCATAAGTCGTGGTCCAGCTGAAAAAAAAAAAAAAAAAAGAAGATTCCACAATCACTTTCCTTTGAACCAGGGGTAGAAAGTTTCGACACAATTTTCGTGGATGTATTTTACTTCAAAAAACCCACCCTAAATGTGAATGATAAAGTTTCTCCCGAAATTTGCACCAAAACATTCATTTTCTTTTCTTTGGACCCGATTTAAGACAACTGCTAAGCGAAAAGATAGTGAATGGAACCCAAGAAATGAGAACAAATTTCGACAAGGTACATTTTTGTCATCCTAGATAAAGTTTGTAAGAATGTATAAACGACATAACTAAATAATAGCTGAAGCATATTACTTAAAGATGTAAATGACAGATCTGATATGCATAGCTAGTATTTGACCATTAATTCAACACCAGTAAAATTCGAAGAAACTAGGAACAGAAAATTTTACCTCATTATTGGTTCTCTAGGGGCTCGTTGCGGTTTATGAACCATTCTCTTCTCATCTCATGCCAAGCTATCTCAGCTGCATAAAGTAAAGCGATCCACATAATAAACCAGGGCCAGAAGCTACTTCAAGAAACTCTTGCAAGAGGCCAGAAAAGCAAATTTTTTAGTGGACTTGTAGCATTATATGAAGGAAACCCCGCAATACCAATGACACGTAATGCTTAACCTAGGGCTTATTCTGGGATTGTTGCACTTCCAAAAGAAGTTTGACTTTTACTTATAGCGAAAGGAGAAGTAGGAGCAGAAAGTTTAGGGTCCGTTTAGTTCGCTGATTCGAGTTTTTAATTCGAATTGAGATGTGATTTTATGTGAGAGCTTTTTACTGTAGCAAAAAAGTTAAATGTGACTGTTTCTGAGAGCTTTTTACTGTAGTAAAACTCGAATCGGTAAAATAAACGGGACCTAAAAGTTTCAAATTCCAACTTCACCAAATAACTGTAAAAGTGCATTGGTGTCGGTGCAAAGTACTTTTGGATACTTTTACTTAACACGCTACTTATATCACGTAACATGCAAAAAAAGGACTTTTGGAGATCCAAAAGCAATACCAAGTTGGCACTATATCTCACCTAAGTGAACAATTGTAGATACTCAAAATCCGAAGTGCACTCCGAGTTGCAAAGAGATTCTTCAGGCATTAGCTCACAGCCAATATATTTTCGGCCCCATTAACTACCAGAATCCGTATGCACCACAATTTGCAATCCTAAAGTGTGAAAACAGCTATTTTTTTTGCAATTTTTCAATCTATTTGTGCCAATGTTAGACTGATAATTGAGGCTAAGAAGATAAAAGACATCTACCATGGTTAACAAAGACATCTTTTTCGATCGGCTTCTCCGTGGTTGATTTTCATATGAATTAGAGCTACTACTATTAGTTTACATTCTCTTCAGACGACACAACCATCGCGTTCTATATCACTAAGCTGAACAAAACTAAACAGAACCATCATTTCTGTGTGAGAAAACTTTATCAGCATCAACAGAAAATTAATACCTTAACTTATCATTTGTATACAAGTGAGGACAAGAAGTGGAATGAACACTTAACAGACTTATCATTCAAAATCCTGCAAAACATCTTATAAGCCTTTGAAAGCATAAAAATCAAACCGAAATCGTAGATATCGAAACAGATAAAAGCAGATTTCTAGCCTGTTACATAAATTCAAAAACATTTCATTTAAGGGGATTTTCATGCTGGGTTTTAACCTCTACCTCTACTACTCTATATCGTTACTTATGTCTCGTTTATTTCGCTAATTCGAGTTTTATTACAGTAAAAAACTCTCAGAAACAGTCACATTTAACTTTTTTGTTATAGTAAAAAGTTCTTAAATAAAGGTATATATCAACTCAAATTAACGAACTAAACGCCCTTACATTATTTTCACTACAATCCATAAATCCCTTATAAGATTCTAAACAGTTTTCTACTGCAAGAAACTTGTCAACAGTAAGCAAAAGAGCAGAATTTCTAATCAAGACACTAACTTTCACATACTGCACAAGAAAGAGAAATACAACAACAAAGAATTGAACTTAAAATAAATAAATAAACTACTTCATATCACATATTAATACAAACCCATCTTGAAAATCAAGGAAAATCTTGAACTAAAAGAAGCAATGCTCTTGAAATATAAAGAGTGTGTTTGAAATTGGTTTTAAAATAATTTTATTTTCAATAAAAAAAAAGTAAAAATGAGATTGTTTTGAGAATTATTTTGCGACCGATTTTAAAATTGCATTTAGTTAATTTTTTAAGTGATTGTTTTGAGTATAATAAAAAAATATAATCGTGTTTATTAATTAATATATTATAATATTGTTCATAAGTACTAAAAAATAAAAAAATAAAAATAAAAATAACTTTTAACTGTTTTTTAATTTCTTCTCAAAAATCATTTTTACTGTTTTCGTTTTCAAAACATTTATTAAACTAATATCGTTTCATTCTCATTTTCATTATTTACTTCTCAAAATACGTAAAAACTGTTTTTAAAAATAGTTTCAAATATGCAAAAAAAGTTTCCAAGAAAGAGAAACTCCCCTTATAACTAAAACCCACGAAAAAAAAAATTGAAATTTGAGGGAGAAAAAAAAGGATAAACACTTGGAGGGTAGAGGGCATACGGAAGATTCTTGAACAGTGATGAGTGTAGAGTATGAAGCAGGCTCTAAACAGTTCTCCATTGGTGAAGGAGAAATAGATGATTTATAGATAGAGGTGTCAAATGGGCCGGGCCGTCCATGGACGGCCCGGCCCAGCCCGTAATAGTGCATGATT
The DNA here is from genome assembly GCF_000414095.1 of Morus notabilis. NCBI lineage: Eukaryota > Viridiplantae > Streptophyta > Magnoliopsida > Rosales > Moraceae > Morus > Morus notabilis. The sequence continues at coordinate 34,284 of NW_010361697.1, forward strand.
CGGCACGGTCCGGTTCGTTACTGTTACGGGTCGGGTCGGCATGACACGTGTAATGGACTAGGGCTGGGCCTCAACTTCTCAGCCCGCGACCCAAGCACGTGGAAGCCCACGACACGGCCCTTATTCGGCCCGGCCCAAGCACGCGAAACGGCCCACGAAAAGCCCATTTCATTTGGTCCAGTAGGCCCAACGTTCGGCACGTGACGGGCCTCCCGTTTGGCCCGTCATGTGCCTCCCGTTTGGCACATGATGGGCCAAACGGGAGGCCCGTCACGTGCCGCACGTTGGGCCCGTGAAGGGCCCAACGGGAAAAAACTGAATTTTAACCCAAAAATCCCCTATAAATACCCCTTAATTCCACCATAAATCCCACACAACAATTCACTCTCATCTTCTCATCTCACTCTCATTCTATCTCTCAACTTCTCTCTTTGATTTTGATTCTAAGCTTTTTTCTCGTGTTCATTCATTTTCTAGCTCTTTCATTTACAAAGTTCAATCAAGTTCTATCAATTTCCAGAAAATGGCCTCACCAAATTTCCCTAATTTCACTGCTCTTCCTGAGCTTCGTGAGGAGATATTTTTTGAGGAAGAAATGATGCCTTCCAACCCCACCCCCACTGAACCAGAAAATGCTCCGGTGGATAATGCTTCAGTATACAACGAAGAAGCTGGAGAACGCAGCAGAGGAAAAAGACCGCGAACTTCTCCGGCATGGTAGCATTTCACCAAGGAGCCCGACCAAATCTAAAAACAGGTGAGATGGAAATTCGTGCGGTATGTAAATATTATAAAAAGCACTTTTCTAATAAAAATGGTGGGGGTACTGGTCATCTGGATAGACATTGGAAAATATGGCTACCGTTGCACCAAGGTGAGAGTGTGGACTCCTGCCAACAAACACTATCACTCACATTACATGGGTTATAAAATTTTGCATATGATGCACAACGTGCTCGTGAGGCACTAGCTAAATTTCTAGCTAGTGCCGAATTGCCTCTTTCTTTTGCAGATGATGCCTCCGAAGAATTCATCCAGACAACCTTTTGCCCACAATTTAAATGGGTAAGTAGAAACACAACTCGTTCTGATTGCATGAAAGTTTTTTATGCAATGAGACAATCTCTTGTTGATAATTTTAGGACTTTTAATGCTACTGTGTCTTGCACTTCTGATCTGTGGGAGGGATGTAATAAAACTGGATATTTATGTGTCACAGAGCACTACGTTGATAACGATTGGGTTTTACAAAAAAGAATAATTGGTTTTCGTTTATGTCCATATCCTCATAACGCAACAGCTATTTTCAGTACAATAATGGAAATTTTTGGGTTTTATGGGATAGAAGATAAAGTTTTAACAATTACTTTTGATAATGCGTCAGCTAATACAGCTGCAATTAATCTGTTTAAACGTAGTTTGAAACCGACATTTGGAGGGGAAATTTTTCATCAACGGTGTGCATGTCACATAATTAATTTAGTAGTTCAGACAGAAATTGAACATATCTCTGCTAATCTTACAAATATTAGAGAATCATTATCCTTCATATCTAGTTCTGGAGCTCGGCTCCAAGAATTCAAACAATATTCTAGGAATAGCCAGATGCGCCCAAGAAAGTTTCCAACTGACATGAGACATAGGTGGAATTCAACATATTTAATGTTGAAGGCAGCACTCCCATATTCACAGCTTATCACGACATACGTAAACAGTAAGAACGATCAAATTTCAATTTTCGATCCTGATTGACAGATTGCTGAGTATTTTTTTAAATTTCTAGAAGTTTTTTACAATGCGGAGTAGATGGAACTGAATCATTGATGACTGCTACCGCAGAGAATTTAAAAATAGATATGCAACTAAGTATTACTGACGCTAAGAAAATGTTGAAAAAGTTTTTAGTTTGTATGAAGCAAAATATATCACGGGTAAAAAAGAACAGGGAACTTCATCGTCAACTACCAGTTTGGGTCCTAAAGGATCGTCGTGGAGTTTCTTGAAGAAGAAAGAGAAAACGGCAAGATCGTCCTCAACACAAGCGTCTACGGAACTAGTCAAATATTTTGAAGTAAATTTTGTAATCAATGACGACAAACTAGACATCTTACAGTGGTGGAAGAGCAAGACAGATCGTTTTTCAACACTGTCCATAATAGCTCGTGACATTCTGACAACTCCAGTGTCAACGGTAGCATCGGAGCAAGCTTTTAGCGCAAGCAACCGAATTCTTGACGAGAAGAGAAGCAGAATGCATCCAGATATCTTAGAGGGACTAATGTGCGTTAAAGACTAGGAAGATGCCAGAAGACGAAAACAACAATACACAGATGATTCGATGCAAGAATATTTTTCTAACTTAGAAATAACAGAATCTTCTGGAAGCACTTAGGTTTGTAATTTACTATTCCTAGCTACTACACTATTTTTTCCTTCGCTAAGGTTTTGTCCCGATCTCCCCACGGGTTTTACTTAGCAAGGTTTTTAACGAGATAGTCATTTATGTGTACTACTATTACGTCAATTCAATAAAATCACATCTTTTGGGGCATTTGATTTTTTTTTTAATTAAATTAAAAAAAAAACAAGGGTCGGGACCGGCCCGTGAAGGGCCTGGGCCCAGGCCCGGCCCTGGCCCTTATGGACTAGGGTCAGGGCCTGGACCGGGCCTGAGTTTTTCTTCTCAGGTCCGGCCCTGCACTGTGCAGGGCCGCGCCTGGCACGGCTCAGGCCCATGATGGGCATGGGGTCAAGCGTACCGTACCAATCCGGCATGGCACGTTTGACGACACTAATTTATAGATCTCTTTAAAGATTAAATTTTTATTTTTCTTTTTTTTTCTTTTTTGGATTGGGTAAAAGAGTGAAAGAGAAATAAAGGGTAATAAAATCAAGGTCCGTCTCCTTTATTTATTTATTTATTATTTATTTATTTACTTTTTTTGTGTGTTTGTGTGGGAGTTTCTTTGCGTCTGAATAATGTCAGAACATCTAGATGAGGATAAGATAATCTGAGTTCCAAATTAGATGTGACAGAAGATTCTTTGTCACATGTCAGAACACCATGTAAAAGCCGCAAACTTGACTTACTCTTGACGATTTCAAAAACCTATTTTTGATCCACCAATTAATAATATATTTCCCTCGTATAAAATGGAACACGAAGACAACATAATAATTTTTTATTTTAAGGGGAAGAAAATTATTACTCTTTTTTCATATGGGTTGTTTTCTTTTTCATTTTCTCTCTTTTAAAACCTATATATATGTCATAATTCCATCATAAAACAAACAATTTATTAATAAAGGCCTCAAAATTGTATAGTCCAGAAATGTTAGGATAGCTAAGACATTTCTAGAGATTAAAGTGAGAGAAGTGCATATACTTAGGAGTCATTAAAAAACAACTATAATGTCAATTACGGTTTTAAATCGTCTGACTTTTTTTATTTATAAAAATAGTTAAAATATTCTTGTTATTCTTGTTTTATTTTAATATAGATGTGACAATTTTAAGATGCGTCCTATGAATATTTTTTTTATTTTCATAAATAAACAACAAAAATTTTATGTTAAAGTACAAAAATAGTTTACCGATAATACAGTATTTATCATCAGATCCTTTCCTTAAAAGGATGCTGCACAATTAATTAAAATTGTGCTATTGTAATTATCTGTAATTTATAACTACTAAAAAAATATGACTTGAGAGTGATGCAAAATAAAATAATCAGAACAATTCTTTTTTATTTTTATTTAAGTTGCTGAAAAAACATATACAAATTATATATCAAATTTTTACATTTTAATTGGTATCTAATCAATAATATTATGACACATCATTTAATAGATTTAAATATCAAAGTAAAAATAAGTTAGTTAAAAGATATTTTAAAATTTTTAAATGACATGATACGATCTAATTGATTAATTACACATCATTTTAAACATCGGAATTGAACTCCCTTGGCGTATATAAAACGTTCTATAAAATGATTTTATCTATAAAAAATATATTTTTTTTTCGTTGCCTGGAAAAAATGACTTACTGCAAAGCTCCATTGAACTCTATAACACGTTCTAATGATAGGTCAACGGAACGAAAGAACAGCTGGGCTTCAAAAGATGGACTGCAATGAGTTGGGCCGAATTACTCAACTGTCGAAAACATAGGCCCAATTAAAGCTGAGCCCACAATACCTTCCTAGACTCGAGAGTGGGTCTACTTGAAGCATAAGCATGTGTATACACACATTATGTATTAGGGAAATAGTAGAAAATATGCCAATATGAAAAGCTTAAGAAAATATATAGACTAATTTTTAGTTATAAAAATTAACATGCCATAACTTGTCAAGTTATGGTTCATAACCAGATAAGTTATGGACAAACTTATTAAGTTATGGTTCATAGCCATACAAGTTATGGACAAAAACCGTGAATTATGGACAATAACTTGTCAAGTTATTATTCATAACCAGACAAGTTATGGACAAAAATAGTAATTTGGCATATTTATTAACTTATGTAAACTATTGGCCTATTAATTTTAATTCATCTCAAGTCTTGGCCTATTTCCCTCTTTCTCCCTATGTATTATACAACTTGTATCATTTATAGCAAAAAAAGAAAAATACAACATTGTAATATTTTAAAATTAGGGCCGTTCATTGATACTACGAAATCGGTCAAACCTACACAATCTAACTATCTTCACATGACGCACTTTTTAGTTTAATATGGATTGAGACGATCTCAAATTTATACTTTTAGGTTAATTCGCGGTTTGAGCATTTTTAAGCTCAAATTACAAAACTAATATATCGAACAATGCAACATGTTCGACAACCAGCAGATCATGATAGAAGTCATGCGCTCAATGAATCCCAACATCAACTTCTTGCCACTTAACCGTCCCCAACCGTTGGTTCCTTCGCCACTTGAGCTAAACGAAGAAGACGAAGACGAGGACGGCGATGCTGCTAATTTAAGAGGTTAAAATATATGTTTTTGTTTTTTTATTATCAACATTTTTTAGTATTTATTGATTAATTTACTTTTTACGATTGATCTTATTATTGTGTTGACTATTTTATATCAATTTTATTGTTCTACTTTATTATTAACTATTCTTCTAATTTATATATTCAATAATTAATATTATTAGTAATGTATGGCCAAAAAAAAGATAAAAAAATTATTTGTGACAACATATCTAAATTGTCATCGCAAATAGTCTATATTACTAGCGACGACACTTTGAAGCCAATGGTCGCAGAAGGTTTTAAATACTTTTACGACTACACGTAGTCGTCGCAAATAAGTTAGAACACGTCATCATCAACGACATATTTGACGGAACATTTGTGACGACTTATTCGCGACGACATTTAAAAATTTTGTCGTTGCAAATATATTATTTGCGTCGGGTTTTTTGTGACGAGTAATTTACGATGACATATCATCAAAAATAAAGTATTTACGACGACAATGACGATAATGTAGTTATTTATGACGACAGTGTCAGCTAATTAAAAACCCTTTATCATTGCTTCTTATTATTTGATTTTGTCTGTATCTATTTTTACGTTTTATTCTAGTTGTATACATGTCTCTTTCATTATAACAATGTAAATTAGAGAATGAGTTTATATGCCCCTTGTTCCCTTATGTGGCTCTTCAATAATAAAATGTCACATGTCACGTCATAATTTTTTAATTGATATGATAAGAATTTTTTAATTGACATGTCACAATTTAGAGTTTATGAATATATTTTATGAGAAAAAAATTCTGACGTCATATTAATATTATATTTTATCTATTTATTAATTTATTTGTGAGATGAAGAATAAAAGCTTCAAATACGTGTATATGATATTAATTCACCTAGCAAAAATGTCAAGGAGTTTGTACGTGTCAAATACGTGTCAGACCCCATGAAGAAAAGGAGGGGGAGGGGGCCTCCTATCAAGGGGTTTGTATGCGAAGTCCTTTCTTCTGAACCACCCTCCAAAGCTTTTAATATTGTTTCTTGTATGCGTGTGTATATTATATATATATATATATATATATATTTTTTTTTTTTTTTTTCAGTCCCTAACGTAGCATGTAATTATAAAAACGTAATATTATAATTATTGAACATAATATTGATGTTGGAGAGAAGTAACTTAGTTTTTAGATGACTAAATTTTTTAGTGTTATTTTTCTCTAACGTTGATGTTGCGTTCAATAACTATCCTGTTACGTTTTCATAACTATGTATGTGTAATGTTGGAGAACTCTAAACGATGAAAAATGAATTATTAGATTGTAATTGGTAAAATATATCTAACTATACATGAATAAATTCACCACTTGTACACTTAATGAAAAGCAAAAAGTGAGAATCTAACTTAGTTGAGAACCCTATCATATTATATACACACACACATATGAGTTTTAATAGTTACATTCACATCGTGGTTATTTATTAAATATAAAAATTTAATGATATAGTGTGTTAAGAATCCAGTCTCATTAATTATCATAAATTTTTTGAATCAACTATCTAATTTATTACGACCGTCAGATCAATATCTTACAATTAAAACAATAATATCTATTAATGGATAAATATTAGAATAACTATTAAAATCACAAATATCATTGAAAAATTATTTTACTAAAGAGAATCACATATGGGGACTAAATTGCTCATAAATTGGCTGGCCTCTGGCAACTCTTGAGGCAATGTTGTCTATGAGGAAGCATCTCCTCCAGATTGACGTTAGCCCTATTTTCAAACTTTTGATGTTACTTTGAATGAACTTTATTTTGTCTGCTGGTAAAGAAAACAAATGAAAGAGAAAGAAAACTACTTGTTTTCTTGTGGATCTACATATATAATTGGTCTCGAGTCTAAAACTTACTGCAAAAGATCAGTATCATACACACACAAACACTTGAGCCTCATTATTATAATTTTAATAAAAGTGTTGCTTTGAGCTTGTGAATGTATGTATATATATATATATATATGTCGGCCAAAGTATGCCCCACTAAATGACTCTCACTCTTCGGCCGACAAAATAGTGCGAGTGTGAGACTCTTTACACTTTGTAGTCTTTGTCCATATTTTGGTCATAAATAGAGGCTCTAATATAGAGAAAACACAATCTGTATTAAGCATATAATTTGGTGCCTTATTTATAGATGTGACAAAACCAAATTCCAACTATTCAATTCTTGCAAGTTAATGAGACATTATTGGAATAATTATTGTGTTTTTTTATCATGAAAAGTGGGAAAAAAGATCAAGTGGGCTGTAAGTAAGTTTTTTTCCTGGTCTCTGTTTATTCATCTTTCACGTGGTTTTCCTAGTGAAAAATTAATGCAGATTTGGTTTAGATTGCAATGTTTTTGAGAAGTGGTCCACAAAATCAAAAGGTTGAAAGATTCTTGTAAAAGGGTCTTACAAAAGACAACCAAAATATTTGGTATTGATGCTGAGAGATTGGCCTGATTTTTGTATCCATGTTGAGCAACCAATTGTTGGGTAATATGAATTTGAGTGCAATGGTTGAAATTGACATTTGTGAAGAGAGGAAAAAGAAAAAACAAGGCCCTTTTGGTTAAAATCTCTTGAGAGCCAAAATAATCTCATTCTCATGTATATATACAGATTAAACTGAACTAGCTAGAAGCAAAGGAAAGCAAAATGTCTTGCTTTTCTATTGTAATTCTATTTCTTTTTCTTTTTTTTTCAATCAAATATGTTTGTTTCTTTCCTCAAGAAACAAAGGAATTTCTTTATCTCCATCCAACACCACTTTCGGAATCTGGGACTATAGGAGAAAAATGAAAGGGATCAGTTCAGGCTCTTGTCAATAATTATCAGATATTCATACACGTCAAACACACAATCTTAGTTTTTAAAGACTAAATGTGGACATAAATAATCGAATATCTAACAAATAAAAGAGATAGTAATTATAGTAATTAAATATGTCTTATTTTTTGTAAAGAAATCCGTGTATTATTCCCATATAGATAACTCCTTTTTTAGTAGAGGAATCCCATATATCAGAAGGATGATTTCTGTCAATTAATACACGTGCTAGGCCTTCCAAATCAACTACCAAGAGAAAAATGGAGCAAAATTTCCATCCAAATCTCTGTTGATCTTAAAAAAAAAAAAAAGATTATAACATAAGTAAAATGGAATATGTACAAGGGCCATCGCAAGGACAAAGTACAAAACATCTTAACCACAAGAAATCGATCTGCATTAGAAGTAACAGAAACCCAGCAGCCAGTGACTTAAATGAAAAACCTTATCCAAAACTGATGATTTCCTGTACACAATTGTAACTTCATTTTCATACGTACATGCATGCTACGTTTGTACGTATATAATTAAAAACGAAAAGAACACACACACACACACACACACACACACATATATATATATAGAAGATCCTATAATGGAACACTCCATTAGGGTCGCATCAAACCATTGATCGTGACTGTAGGATTTAAATCACAAGGTGTATATTGTTTAAGATTGCATATTATAAAAAATTTTCGATTATAGTGTTACACCAGCTTTAGAAGTACCATCATATTTAAATTGTACGGTTGAGTTGGTGTGTGCCTCGCTGTAGAATATATATATATATATATATATATATATGGAGGATTTAACTTAGTGAAATGTACAAGGACTATTGGGGTAATAATACAACATTGGACATATAAATTATCATCCGTACAGCATCTCACGATGGGAGCAAGTCACAAGGTTTGCCTGATAAGCAAATCATGATATGGAGGTGGGGGTTCCCATGTCAAGCAGACCATCAGAACCCCACTACATTGATGAACGTCACAGATTCAAACACGTCATTAAACACATTTTGATTCTTAAGATTTGATTGTATCAGAAAACTGCCCCACCATATTTCACATTTTCTTGGGGAAAAACTGACCCATGCATTGGTGAAAACCACGTACCAATTGGGTAAATCCAACAATGATGGCCATAATAGTTGAGACAGAGATGATGCATAGGAACCTTTTAGCACAAGCCCAAGTTCCTGTGGACTGTGGAGTCACAAAAGCAGTGAAAGATGACCTAAAAGAGAAACAATTTATAATTTTTTTTTTTTTAAAAAAATTTTTAAGTGGGGGCAAAAATAAAAGAAAAGAAAAAAGAGGACATTTAAGAGAGAACCAATGACCCATCTACTTCTGCATCACATCTTTTTTTCCAAGCTTTTCAAAAAAATGCACCTCTCTCATTTCAAGCCAACATGTTTTCTCATTAATAAGGGTGCATGTGTGAAGAAAGTAGTTAGTTGTGGTGAAAGAACAGTACTAATACTAATAATCAAAGCCACTTTTATCCATGACACATCAAACTTTTTTGTTCAATATTTTTGTTTGCTCTTCGAGTAACATTTTTTTTTTTATGACTTTCTCTTTTCCACTAGTATATTAATAATAATAATAATAAAACTAAACTTACCTTGCTAGTAGAGATTTTTTTTAAACAGTTAAATCTGTACTAAATTATGTCATTTTTTCCTACTTTTTCATTTTAATGTGACTTTAACTTAATGTAAACATGTTCTTCTTTATTTTTTTTTTATTTTTTTTTAACTCTTCATAGATTTCCTTGCTACTTACCTTCATGTAAAGGGACCCAATAATCTTTCTATTTATTACAAGCTGTACGAACCACACTCCTACTTCCACACACACACACACTCTCTTTACTCTTGAGCCTTAAGATCTCTCTCTCTCTCTCTCTCTCTCTCTCTCTCTCTCTCTCTCTCTCACCCTGCATTTAAGCATAGACAATCATTCCATTTTCTCTATATAATCCCTTCACTTCCTTTCTTCCCCTCCTAGCTAGCAAGCTAATTTCTCAAAGCTGATCTTTTTTTTTTCCTTGTCTCATATATTATAAATTTCATGGCTTGCTTTTTAATCTTTCTTCTAATGATCCTCAATATTATGGTTCCTTCAAGCAATGCAGATTGGCCACCTTCTCCTGGTTACTGGCCAAGCACTAAATTCAGAACCATTAGCTTTTATAAAGGCTATAGAAATCTCTGGGGTATTTCCCATCAAAGAGCTGACCAGAATGCATTAACAATCTGGCTTGACAGTACTTCAGGTACTCTTTTCTCACCTCAACATATATATATACACACACACACACACACATATATATATATATATATATGTATATGTGTATATGTGCATGAAATTTGTTCACTAATTCCTTGGTGGGTTTATATATATATATATAACAGGAAGTGGGTTCAAGTCAAATCGTCCATTTAGATCAGGTTACTTTGGTGTCAACATAAAGCTCCAACCTGGTTACACTGCCGGAGTTATAACAGCTTTCTATGTGAGAATTTAACTTTTTTGTTTTGAAAAAAAAAATTAAAGGCTTATTTATTTACTAAATCAATGTGTTTAATTAGGACAATTTTTAGTCTAGTTAAATACTAAAAAATTTGAAAAAAAAAAAAAAAAAAAAAATTTGGCAGCTTTCAAACAACGAAGCTCATCCGGGGTTCCATGATGAAGTGGACATTGAGTTCCTTGGAACAACATTTGGGAAGCCATACACATTACAAACCAATGTTTACATAAGAGGAAGTGGAGATGGTAAAATTATTGGCAGAGAAATGAAGTTCCATCTTTGGTTTGATCCAACACAAGCTTTCCATCACTATGCTATTTTATGGAGTCCTAAGGAGATTATGTAAGTTAATTACAGTTTTATCTACTATATAAACGGTAAACCTAATTACTTATTATGTATATTAATTTAAAGGCCAGATTGGGTGATGATGAAAAAAATATCTTGAAAAAAAATAACTTTTTTGCTTCAACTAAAATGGAAAATATGTCTAGTCATACTCCTTTTGATTTAGTAATATGTTTTCTTTCAATTCACTATAAAACAAAAGGCACAAAAGTATTTTATAAGGACTCTAATATAAAGGAGCCAATTGATTTTTACAGCGCGGCAATTATAGATAGAATCAAGATCACATGGCTAGGATACACTTATCAATAAAATTTGCACAAATGTACAAAAGTGGATAAATAAAGTTTTTCTTGCTCCACTAGTACAATAATACATTGCATATTGTACCAAATCTAAATAACACCTATAGTTAATTATATTAAAAATAAAAATAAAAATAAAAACACCTAGTAGTACTATATTTGGCATAAAACTTTTTCGACTGTTGTTGGTAGGTAATTAATTGTCTTATTAGTATAATAATGATATAAATACACTTTTTGGGAATTAATTATTATTATTTCAGATTTCTTGTGGATGATGTGCCCATAAGGACGTATCCAAGGAAGAGTGCAGCAACATTTCCACTAAGGCCAATGTGGATCTATGGCTCAATATGGGACGCCTCATCTTGGGCTACAGAGGATGGAAAATACAAAGCTGATTACAGATACCAGCCATTTGTTGCTCACTACACGAACTTCAAAGCGGGGGGCTGCTCCGCCTACGCGTCGCCCTGGTGCCGCCCGGTGTCCGCCTCTCCGTTCCGGTCCGGCGGGCTGACCCGGCAGCAGTACAGGACCATGAGGTGGGTCCAGCGCTACCATATGGTGTATGACTATTGCAAGGACTACAAGAGAGACCATTCTTTAACTCCTGAGTGCTGGGGTTAAATAGTGAAAAAAAAAAAAAAAAAGATTGTTACAATTTACCATTATTATGCTAATTATGTTAGCATTATTATTTGGAGTTTCCCCTCAATGTTCACTTCTCTTTATGATTCCTTTTCTCTTCTCTCCCAAGAGGCTTCAGAAGAAATAACCAAGCTAAAAAAAAAAATTAAAAAAAAATTGTGAGTTTATTCAATTTTTCTGTATCGATAATTGGTGTAAATGTCCATTTTGTTTTGTTGTAATTATCAGATTAAAGAGAAGAAAAAAAGTTATTTTATTTGTATACGGAGAAAGAGAAGTCCAAGGCAACAGTTGGGGCCATGGATTATTGAGTGAAGTGTTTCTAATTGTACCTGCCACGCCATGCCATGTTATTGTTCTTCCTTGATGCCAAGAAAAGCACTTAATAAAGCAAAATGATTTTTTGTTGTGCCCCTTTTTTTGTTGTTGTTTTTTATTTTTTTATTTTTATTATTTTTTGCGTGCAAAATGAATGCCACACAAGATGGGGCAATTTATTGTTGGTCATTTTCTATATCCCTTATCACTTCCATACATGATATCCAATCATATATAGAATGAAAAGTGGAAATATATTTAAATACATATATACATTATTTATATATTTCTGCAGCACGGTTCTCAAGAGTCATTCAATGGTGTGGATGGATCAATAGAACTAAAAACGGAATCAAATCCAATCCAGATAGTAATATCCACAAAGCTGACTGCCGGAAAGCTCTGACTCCCTACTTTCCTGAAACCAAAGCTTTATTCAAGCCAAACTGACTGAATTAAAGCTAAGAGAACCACTTGGCCTCGTTCATTTCACCGATTCGAGTTTTCAGTTTTAAATCATTTCACCGATTTGAGTTTTCAGTTTTAAGTTTTTACAGTAAAAAATTCTCAGAAAATGTCACATCTAATTTTTTTTTTTTTTTGCTACAGTGAAAAGCTCTCAGAAAATGTCATATCTCAGTTCGAATTAAAAATTCGAATCCGCGAAGTGAACGAGACCTATATTTATTCATTTAGGGATCCCTTTTTTTTTAATTATTAGGGGAGAGGGATCCATAATTTTACTATATTATGGAAATAAGATTTTGTATAGATAAAATATTTAACAAATTTAAAATTAGTATTGATCAACATTTTATAGTTATCGAATGAGTTCTCATACTTTGAAAGAATTGCGTATATATTGTTTGAATTTCATCTGAAAATTTTGCATTATAGTTCCAAATGAGAGTAATATTAGAACAAGAGAAAAGGAAATAATCTAACTAAGGCACATTAAAATAATGTTTTAAATAGATATAAAACTGACAAAATTGATGTATTAAAAGTATCCTTACTGATCCTAATTCCTATATTAGATCCATCCATGCATATTTCTTTTTTTTTTTTTTGTTACTTTAAGAAAATATATCCAAGTTACTATCGCCACCACAGGGAATGATTGTATCAAATGTTAAAGGGTAAAATGTCTGAGTCTCATATCGTTTAAATAGAAAATTTAATCACAGACAATAGTAATCACTATTATTTAACATAGTAAATAGTTAATTATAGGAGTAATGAGATTTATCCCAACTGGACTCTATCATTTGTCTAATTTTCAGTACTTCAAAATGGTGTGTAACTAATTATATTGAGTTGCGTAATTTAAAAAAATTAAAATGTTTTTTAACTAACTTCTGTATGGTTTAATGTTTGATCCCATTTAATGTCACGTTATAGTAATGATCGATCAAATACCATTTGGGACATCAAAATTTGAAAGATAATTTCAGTCTTTCCAAGTGTTTAGGCATTATCCATATGTAGCTCTAATGAAATCTGAAAAGTGAGGATGAATTACTCAGTATTTTGTGTCTTTTAAAAGGATTGGGATTCCTCAAACTCTATAATGTAGGTCAAGATTTTTTTCAAACGAGCTTATTATCTATCCTTTATTTTTATAATTAGTCACGTTACAAAGAGAAAGAGTAGTATCATTGTACGGATCCAATGCCATTGGTATGGGGTAGGGGTGGGGGACCCATAGAGGCAGAAAGTCCCATTTCTTGTTGTTCACCAGTTGAATTATTAAAACATCAATCAATGCAAAATGGGTCATTCTTATTGCAAAGAGAAAATGATTATACACTCGCACTATTCTATTCCCGGGGATAGTAGATGGTAACTATTTTATGGGCTCGTTCACTTTGTAAATTTGAGTTTTTAATTTGAATTGAGATGTGGCATTTTGTAAAAACTTTTTGTTGTAGTAGAAAAAGTTAGATGTGACATTTTCTGAGAATTTTTTACTGTAGAAACCTAGAATTAAAAACTCAAATCTGTGAAATGAACGATACCTGTATATATATATATATATATATATGTCGTACCATCTATACTTGGATTCGATAGGAGATCCTGTCTTGGAAATTATATAGTCGGTGTAATTACTACTGAAAACCAAAACCACAGAGATATATATAGAGATTGGATTTATTATTTTTATCAAACTTTGTACAAATTTTTTGTACTAATTAATTTTGGACCCCCATTTTGAGTTTTGTGAAATTAGGAACCGTACTCTATTGCCCATGCTTGTGTGCCCGTGTGTTTTTATTATTATTATTATTTTATTTTATTTTATTTTATTTTTTTTTGTGGTATTGCTCAGTCAAGGACCTCTTATCTTGTTAAAGTTAGTGGCTAGATTCTGTCTTTACCCTCTTTGTTCAGGAACAGATGTTAACCTCTCGTCAAGAAAATGATGAGGCAGACCCACAATGGGAAAAGAAAGAGAAAGGTTGTAACACAAACAGGAGAGTGAGAAACAAGCAAAAAAAAAAAAAAAGTAGGTCATGGATATTATAATTAATAAGGAAAAAAAAACATGTCTTTAATCTTTAAATGAAAATGACAAATAAGATTAGATGTAAGGGCTCTCCTCTTCAAACTGTTTGATGTATGAGTTATTATGATCCTATTCATTTTACCGATTTGAGTTTAGAATTTGAGTTTTACTACAGTAAAAAGTTCTCAGAAACAGTCACATCTAACTTTTTTGATACAGTAAAAAACTCTCATATAAAGTCACATCTCAACTCGAATCAGCGAACTAAACAGTATAACTATTTCTTCTTAAAATTACAACTGATGTTAGAGACGCGACTAAATTTTTTTAAACATCATCCAAGATTGAGTTGAGAATCTACTTTAAGCACTATTTATTTGGGTTGCTACCCTAAATTTAGGAGTCTCTTATAAATTTGTGGGCATACTCAAACAGACGGACCTAGACATTTTTTAAGGCCTAAGTCATGTAGACCCACCTTCAAGTATACTACTGCATCATGATCTTTCATGCAACATGGAGTATAACAACGAGCATAGAAGGTGTAATAGTTAGGTATTTGCTTAGCGTAGACTAGTATTATATCTTTTTATAGTAATTGTTACGTAAAATAAAATCATATTACAATATATAGCAGGACCAAAGAGAAACCCTAAAGATTAGAGCTGGTTATTTAAGCAACAATAATGCAAAAAGGACGTGGACCCAATGTGATGGCTAACAAAAGAAAAGAAAAAGGGATGAAGTATCGTTGGTGGGGAGCTATGTAGAAGCTTTGAAAAGCTTATAAAAAATGGATTGAAAAGGATAGAATGTTTCCAAAGAAATAGAAATTTGATTCGTATACGCCAGAGAAAGTGATCGATCCGTAATATATAATCTTTCACACTCACATCTGCCTTCTTCTTGTTTTGGCATTATATGAATTAATGTCATATTATTTGGTTACTTTGATTTTTGTATATGAAGATATTGATGATGTCTTTCCCATCAACTCAGTGTAGCTCAGCAGCCACAAAACTTTTTATGATGACCATTTTTAATGGAACAGTTCAATCCAATTTTGATTTTGATCTGTTCAATTATTAGCCTTGGAAAGATACCACTTTCCCAAAGCTTACAAAAGAACATATATTATGAAGAAAAGAGATATCAATTATTGTGAGGAAGGGTCATGTGAGTGACTATCATTGCTTCAATGACCCCTCTTGAAGTACCTTCAAGGACCCATTTTGTGTGTTTATATATATGTTTTGTGTGTGTGTGTGTGTGTGTGTGTATATATATATATATATATAGAGAGAGAGAGAGAGAGAGAGAGAGAGAGAGAGATGCATGACACCCTTTTGAAGGATTGATTATAAGAGGAATGATAAGGGATCATGTGAGAGGTGATCATTGTTCTAAAGGCCCCCCCTTGCTTTATATTTATTTATTTATTTAAAGGAGTAAAGGATCCCTTTTGAAGGAAGAAATTTGCATGTCACCCTTTTGCTCAATTGATGATAAGTGAGGGAAAAAAAATGAAACAAGCCAATGAAATCTATAGAATCTAATCCCTCTATCTAACGCAAGTGATTTCTTGAGTAAAATATAATGATAGAAATATGCACTTACATGATGATGGGACCAGGGAATGTTATGCCATGTGTTGTCTATTGTCGTTTATATATCATGGAGCCTCTATATCTACATTGCGATCTAAAGGCATGGGCAAATTTTAATCCTCATATCTTTTTTTTTTTTTTGTTAATGCTATTTGTTTTGTTTTCACTAGGTTGAAGGAAGCAGGAAAAGAATTTTGTGGGGTTCAGAAATGTTAGCCTACTCTTATATTGGCATGATTCTAGTCTTGTAGGCTTCAACATAGAGGTTGAAGACAAATGATATCTACTTCAGTTTGTGGGTGTAAGTTGGCATGAAAAAGAAGGTTTAAAGTCAACCAAAAAGTTAGGGAATATCTTCCTTTAAAAATAAAAAAAAAGAGTTGGGGAAAAACTTAGGATAATTTTCTCCTTGTGCAATGACATTTTGTTTCCATGGGAGTACTTTTTTGGTTGAATCCATGGAAGTACTTTGTGAAATAAGAATAGTTCACAATGCGAGCAAAACATAAGCGCACTACGCATTTTATCATTTAAAATTATATTTAATTGTATAAATATTATTTTCCCAAATTACTTATATTTATATTTGGATTCGTCATTTAACCTTGTCTTTTGAAATTATGTCTACATTTTTTTTATTGAAGATTGAAGATGATTGAAGATGTGTCATGGACGAAAGTTTTAGGCCTTGTTCTTTTCGAAACTCAAATTATAATTCAAATTTTTTTACTACAGTATTTTTTTTTACAAAAATTTAAATTTAACTTTTTTGCTACAATATTTTCTCTTACATAAAAATTTCTCTTTGACTTTACTTTACTTTTATTTTTATTTTATTTTATTACTATTATTATTATTTTTGTGCCCCTAAGATTATAGATTATTATATCAAAATAATGATAATTACGGCAAAGCTAAGATAAAACGATATTTATTATTCTTTGAAGAGACTCATCACAACCGACCTTAGCTCAGTTGGTAGAGCGGAGGACTGTAGTTAGCGATTGCTTAATAGAAATCCTTAGGTCGCTGGTTCGAATCCGGCAGGTCGGATTTTTGTTTTTAATTTATTTAAACAGATCCTATTATCCTAGTGATTTTATATAAGTTTGACTTTTCCTTTTTTTTTTGGTAATTATTTTCCATCACAAAAATTGATCAATATTCGTAGAAAATTAATTAGCTCCTCAACTTGGAAATCACAAACCCATAGATACAATCACAAATTACAAACACAGAAGCTATAGGTGTAAATTATGAAATTCAACAAACACAAACAATACGAATTTCACAGATAATCTTTTGACTTTTACAGTAGAGAACCAAAGTTGAATTGTAGCATTTGGTTCAGTGTCACACACAATCAGGAGGAAAAGACAGTTCATTGCATTTTGGGTCATTTTTAATGTCCCAACAATCAATTGAAAACATTTAGGCCCCGTTCACTTCACTAATTTGAGTTTAGAATTTGAGTTTCGCTACAGTAAAAAGTTCTCAGAACAGTCACATCTAATTTTTTTGTTACAGTAAAAAGCTCTCACATAAAATCATATCTCAACTCGAATTACAAACTCTAATCAGCGAAGTGAACGGACCCTTAGTACATAAATATCAATGAAAGTGAATACTTTGGGTAGGGTTTCACAGCATGGCTTTGCACCCACCAATCATCTTAAAAATATGCCGCAAGCTTTTTTTTTCTTATAAGAGAAAATTCTTCTGTGGCGCACCAAAAAAATAACCTATTGCATTGTTTTAGATTGTCACATACTCATTTTCAATGAAATTTATGTACATATTTTTTATTATTTTATAATTATTCTGAAGTGATTTGTCGCTAAGAAATATGTGGTGCCCATTAATAAAATGTTTCTTTCTCTCTTTCTTTTTTTTTCCCTCCTCCCTCACATCCAACCAAGATACCTGACTTCTTAACTGACTTGACCAAAGTGAACCCTCATGCAGGGCCAGTGAACTTTATTTCTTTTCCAATTGAAAGGAAAAAGATGGGTAAGAGGAGCCACAAATAACTTAGCGTATCTTCATAATTCATTCACATGATTGCTCTAAAGGTTATAGCAAGAAAAGAAAAAATTTTATGATATTCACAACCTCGTTACCGCGACAAAAGCTGTTAACCATCCAGCCGCAGGGGCGGGGGACGCAAAGTAAGGCTCTATACCGGAAACCTTGTTACAAAGAACGGCTAATGGCTACTTTGAGAAGTAAAATCTACTTTAACTTTTTTGATAACTCAGCTAATAACCACCTAATAAAAAAAAATATATCAACTTAGCTTAACCTCGTAATAAGTATAATATATCCCCCTTAGGGAGAAAAAGAGAACAATATGATGCATACCAGAACTAGTTATCCTACAAATATGCTCCCACCATGGGCCATACTAAGCGTAAGAAACAAGCAGGGAATGATAGACATCAGCTGTTACATCTTTCAGATACCTGCAACAAAATGAACAGGAGTTGGACAAGAATGATTGCAATTTACAAGGTACTGTGATTATTTTGTCTAATCAAACCATTAATGATGTAATGACAAATGATAAGAGCAATGATTAACATTAATGAATTTTCATGATCATAGATTGGCCGTTCCATCATGAGAAACAGGTCAGTAACACTGGCGCAGAAATGCAGAAAATGTTTGGAGGCACTAGAGATGCTAAGCACAATAACTAATAGAAGGCGGGTCCCATCTGAAAGCCCCATGCAGTGGGACCCACCTTCTATTAGTGTGTGGTGCATAACACCATCAGTGTCCCTTAGCATTATTTCAAAAATGCAGGTGAATAAGAGAAGAAACGTCACTTTTAGAGATTAGTGCTTGAATATACCACTTGGTGGAAATTAAGACTAATTTACACATTAAAATGGTACAGATAAATAACTAAACTATAAAAGTGGTACCCATCCTAATTTACACAAAAATGTTGAGCAGCTTGGTTGAGTCCAACTCGACAAGACCAAGGGTGTGGGTCACATAGGCAAGGGTCATTGGTGCGGCCCATGCCTGTGTCTATGTCAAGTTGGACCCAGCCAAGCTGCTCAGCAGTGCTCAACTAGGGAGTAGGAATCGCATTTTCCTTTAGATGCTAGGTGGAGAAAAAAGGCCCTTAAAAAGTAATTAGCAAGTTCAAATGATCTTGAACGTGGGTAATGATTTGACAAATTTAAACCTAAATCTTACCTTTCTTCACCAGAACTAGGTATGAAAATTTGCAGCATGTCACCGCTCAAACAACTAAGTAAACCCTGGTTTCGAGCATGGGTATGCTTGATGTCACGGAGAGGATACCCATCAGACTTGAAGCGCTGAAAAACTGAAAAGGCAACTCTTGCAATGTCAATTCACAAGTGCCTTCGTCCCTGGATGCAAACAACTTCTTATCCATGTGAAGGTACCAAGCTCATCTGCAAAATCAAGTGCAGATATTTCTAACCATTTTACAAGGACAACAATGCATTGAATGGTACAAAGGTAAAAAAAATAAATAAAATAAAAATAAATAAAAATAAAAAAACCCAAGCACAAGTAGGTATTACTTTCGTAAGCATATGCTTTGCAGCCATTCCAAGAAGGCTTCTTGCAAATAACAAGATTTGGTTAGAAGCATCCACATCAAATGAACGCCATCCAGCTGCAACTCCTCCTAAATATAAATCACCATGTTAAATGTTAATATTCCAGCAAAAGAGTAGAGAACATAGTTTACTGGAACAAAAAGAAAACCTAATGAAAAGAAGATGTTAAGGATTAGTAAAATAAGAAAGCACATATATTTCCTGAAAAGTTTAACATTGTAAAATTAATAGCAAATTCTGAAAACATCCACATGGTGACAGCTATAATATGTACTTGTTGAATACACCAATCAATGGGGTAACATAATTTTAGAAGTGCAAACTTGAGCTCAGATACACAAGAATTTCAATCAAAGAAGCAAAAATAAACAAATGTAATACACAAATTGTATATGACCATTATAGACACTGGTGGAGATAAGAAAATGAGAATAAGGCTCATGAGACCAGGCACACCTACATTTAATGCTCAAGACATTTACGTTCAAAAAATGAAAAGAGCAGTTAACATCAAACCTGTAACATAAAATGGCGAGAAGATGCTTGTGTACGGAATATTGGATAGAGCTTTTGTCCTACAGAATATAGAAAAATTTATATCTTAAATATCAGATTTCATCAAAATCTTAGCTCAAAAAAGAAAATTGAATCAGGGATGATTAAATTTTCAAGCCAACAATCTCATGTGGAAATGACTTTTCCTGTAAGACAATGCAAAGTCCATTCACTTGTTAAACTATTACCAGTCACAGATTTTCCTTGAGACACTCCACCAGCGTTGACTGATCTAGATGATCCTTTTGGAAGATCTCCTAATAAGCCTTCCAAATAAGTGTCCTCTACAAGTTCAAAAGTACAAAAACCAAAAGTCATCGAAGAAGGTATACAAATAAAGCACAAAAATAAAGACCAATACCATATGACTGGTCTGACCTAAAATACAGACCTAAAGTAATTAGTGTCTTCTACTGAAAAAATTCCAATTAGATTAAACTTCAACATACAGCTCTCTAACTTAGTCCTTTCATTGGTTACACAATATGCCTCATCTTTCTAAACATCTACAAAAATATGACTGCTTAAAAAGTAATTAATATAGGCAGGAAGTAGCCAAAGTCAAGCACATAAATACACCTACTTAAAACAGTGTCAAGAAGGTTTACAGAAATTTTTAGCAACACAAAACCTCTATCTGGAGCAAAAAATTGGCAGAGAGTAGTGTTTTGAAACTAATTAACGAGGGAATATAAAAACAAGAAAAGTTTGATAAACGATGAAGAAAAGAGTAGACATTCAATCACAAAAGGAATCAAGACAACGTGAGGCATATTACAAAAAACTTAAACTCATACAAAGGTGTAATGTCCTAAACGCATACAATGAAAGATAAAGCAGTTCATAGTTATAGATACCTCTCTAAGCCGTTGAACTTCCAATTGCAACTCAGCCTCTATGTTTCTCCACTTAGCTTCATTTTTACTCCAATCAGCTCGCTGCACAATATTTAAAAAATATGGCCTCACTAAACTAGCTAGCAGCTTACTAACTCCTCACCATATAATATGCTCTTCTCATGCGTGTACGTGTGTGATATGTGAGGAGATGAATTATCGGCTTCAAAGGATCATTCTTCTCGGCATGGAATGCACGAGCTACTTTTGCAATTTTACATAAGTCAGATTGCAAGATACAATAAAGCAAGTTATGAGAAATCTAAATTGTTTCTAGTAGAATAGATCCTTACCTTCTTCTCAAAGGAGACACATTTCCTCTCAAGTGACCGAATTTTTTGCACACAAGAAGACCAATCATTCCAGTTAAGTTTCTGACTTCCTTTTTTTTGTAGGATATTAAACGTATGAGCTTCATGAAATTGAAAATAACCTTTTGTGCTTCTTCTTCAACAGCAACAACACGTGATGCAAACAGTTTTCTAACATCCTTGAGTACGCATTTCCCATTGCATTGTGGACACTAGAAAAAGAAAGAATAAACGTGAAATATAATCCCCCATTGGAACGAAGTAGTTTCCAAAATCTTCATAGAAAAAATTAAAAATGTAATATAGCTGAGTTCAACTCTCGACCACATTCAAATCTTGGCCAACAAATTTAAGAAAAGAAGTATATACTAACACAGTTAGTTAGTCAAATAGTCAAAATACCTTCCCTTGATTTTTACGCTGTTTTAGCCATCTCTTTATGCAAGACATCCCATATATATGCCCACATGGAAGACAACTGTAACATCAAATGAAAAAAAAAAAAAAAAAAGCATGATTTTCCAAACAACTAATGGTTGAACATAAAATGTTCTAATCTTGTATTGGCAATGTGATAAAATTTAAAAATATATAACTAATCTACTAAAATTCGAGGCTCTTACGTCACAGGGAGTCAAAATTCTACTGAAAACAAACGAAAGCGTGAGGAAAAAAAAACGAAAGTTTCAGTAGGATTTTCCAAACAATTAATGGCTGAACATAAAAATTTCGATCTTGTATCGACAATGTGATAAATATATAAATAACATCCACTAAAATTCGAGGTTCTTATGCCACGCTGAATCCAAATTCTACTGAAGATGAACAAAAGCATAAGGGAAAAAAAATGAAATTGGAGTATGATTTTCCAAACAATTAATAGTTGAACACAAAAATTCTGATCTCGTATTGACAATGCGATGAATATATATACAAATCTACTAAAATTCGAGGTTCTAATGCCACGCTGAATCAAAATTCAACTGAAAACAAACAAAAGCTTGAAACAAAAAACTAAAAAAACTAAAATTTCAGTATGCTTTTCCAAACAATGAATGATCGAACACAAAAATTTCGATCATGTATTGACAAAGTGATAAAAATATAAACAAAATGCACTAAAATTTGAGGTTCTAATGCCACGCTGAATCAAAATTCTACTGAAAACAAACAAAAGCGTGAAAAAAAAAACAAAAACAAAATTTCAGTATGCTTATCCAAACAATTAACGATTGAACTCGGAAATTCCGATCTTGTATTGACAAAACGATAAAATATTACACAAAATGTGCTAAAAATTAGAGGTTCTCGAGTAAAATTATACTGAAAAGAAACAAAAGCGCGAGAAATTTGGCACCAGATATGATGATCGCCATCGCTAGTCCACGGTTCCATGCAAAAAAGGCCGTCAATTTGGGTGCCGCTCCACTCATTCTCTTCAGAGCTCTCATCTCCCGACGAGCACACTTCGCCTGCTTCACGTATTCTCCGCTTGTGGCTGTCTCCCTCCGAATGGACTTCGTTCCGCAATTCTTCGTCCCCCAATTCTTGTAAATACGCCAAATAGGCTTCTCCTTCTCCTTCTCCGTCTTCTTCTTCTTCTTCTTCGACGAAAATCGGCGCCGCATCGTCGAGTTCTCCGTTCTGGTTTTGTGGCGATTCGACGCCGGAAAAGAAATGGTCCGCCATTAGAGCGTGAATTCGAAGGATTTCTCACACTCTCCCTCTCTGGTTTTGGTGTTGGAGCAGAGAGGATTTGTCAGCGTAATAATATGACTGATGAAATGAGGCGCGCTTTTTCTGTTCCATTTTAAGTTTCTTCTTTTTTATATAGTTAATTTCAATTTTGACCCCTTGAACACTCATTTTCTCCTTTCTTCTCTAAATTTTTAAACGTATGTTTAATTTGTTGATTTAAATTTTTAATTTGAATTAAAATGTAATTTTATATAAAACAATTTTATTATAATAAAAAAATTAGATATAATTATTTCTGAAAATTTTTTATTATAACAAAATTTAATTTTAAACTTAAATTAGTAAAATAAATTAGATTTTAAGTGTGATACTGCTATTATTAGAGCTTTACAAATATTACACAATCAGTCCTTTGTCTAAAATTGTTTAAAAAATGGAGGGAATGAACACGTGAAAAGGGTCCCTCCCACTTTTCCCATTCAAATCGTTGTTCTAACAAAGCGTTCTTCGACATTATTGTGGGGAAAGAACAAAATTTTAGTCCGCTCTCCTTCCCTCAATAATGAAATTTGGGGATTTAGAAATTTTGCCTCCATATTAGATAATTTAGGCCAAGAGAATTATCAATTACGTTATAACAACCTTAGCCGCATCAACTGCGTTAATTTGTTAAAGGTTTTGTGAGATAATGCAACATTTGTAAAATTTAGATACCAGTGTGATATTTAAAAGTTAAGAAATAAGCATAAAGTGAGATAATGAGCACTCACTAAGGGTTAAAATTGAAATTAGTGTTTGGCATGAGAATTTAAATCAAGGTGATTTTAGTTAATTAAAATTATAATTTATGATTTAAATTTAGGGTCTAAATCATAATTCTGGAACCAGAATCAGAATTAAAAGTTTAAACCATTCAAAATTAAAGAAGGAGATGGTTTTATTTTTCAAAGTGGTTCTGATTTAAAACATAACATCATGATTTAAATTTTAAATTAAATCTATTTAAATTAAACACTGATTTTTAAGAATTATTTTTGACTTTTTACAAACAAATAAAAATTTAAACTAAAATCATGATTTCAATTCTAAAATTCTCAACGCAACCTTTCTAGAAAGTAAAATTTTTAAAATAAAAGAAATCAGTTGGTAAATGGCTGGCATACAAGCCACACGTCGTTTTTCCTTCTTAGCTCCGCTGAAACCTCCAAACATAAAACGACAACAAACGTTTTCCAAGTGGAAAAAATACTTATTTTCGTCAATATCAAATAATCAAATAATAAGATCATCGCTGAATGTTGCTGAGGCATACAGTAAGGAAGACGACGGCGAAAATGGCTCGGAGCATCTCATACATTACTGAATCTCAGCTTCTCTCTCTTAAACGCCGCCCAAACATCGCCATCATAGATGTCAGGTCTTATATTTTCCTCACTTTTCTCTCTCTTTCTCTCATTTTTTCGCTTTTTTTTCTCAATTGTCTATGGTAGAAACTAGAAAATGAGTTACAATTTTGAAGGAAAAAAAAACTAAAAATTGGGTACATATTGAATTTGAAGAGACGAGGAAAGGAGCTATGATGGGCATATAGCAGGATCTTTGCACTACGCGAGTGATTCTTTCTCTGATAAGATGTCCAATCTCATTCAAGATGTCAAAGGCAAAGACACCCTTGTCTTCCATTGCGCTCTAAGCCAGGTTTTAATTTTAATTTGGGAATTTAGTTGCGGATTTTATTTAATGGGTATTCTTCAAAATTTGTTTGTTTTTTTTTTTCTTCTGATATTTAAACGTTCAATCGTACCTGAGAGAGATTACCCAGAAAGCCTTAACCTGTTACACAATTAATTTGATTTTTGAGCTAAGTTTGAAATTATGGAGGGTTTGGGATTAGCTTATCTTGTTTTAGAGTAATTAATTTGTTAAATAGGATGAATGCTTAGGGAAAAGATGAATTGTATTAGAATCCATATTTTAGGTGCAAACACATATGAGAGATTTTTTTTGGTTTGGGCATGTTTATTAAACCGTAATGGATGGAAAAGTAATAGCTTTAGAAAGAAAAGTAAAGGAATAAGAGTGGGATATTGGTTCTTTTTTGGGGCGTTCGGAAAGAAAAGTAAAAGAACGAGAAAGTGTTTACTTACATACCAGATAGTGGAATGGGAAACAATCCAATTCTCTTTATAGTGGTTACTAAATTTATAAATTGAAATCTTATCAAAGCGATTACTACTTTTAATATAACTAAATAATTATTGGCCTGCAACATGTGAACTTATCAAAGGTATACAAGTAAACACTAAGAGGTCTCGAGATTGACATTCCCTTTTCTCATTCCCTATATTGTATGGAGCTCGCCAAACTACCGATTCTAATTTCGTAAGCATTCACATGATAAAATAGGAAAGGAAAACACTCTTGCCCTACCGTCTTCATGTGAAGACATGGTTTATTCTAGTACTCCAATTGATCATTTTTATGATGAACTACTCAATGACATTTTCCCATATGTAATGTAAGATTACAAATTATTCTAAAAGCTAACTTACTCTAGTGGGAGGTGGGCCAATATTGGCCTTTTCACTTCTGATAACAAGATAGTTCAGAGTTTGTATATTTTGATATCAAATTTTCTGCACAGAGCTCAGTGCCAATTTCTGTCTTGGTGTTTCATATTCAGCCACTGGAAATATTTGGCATATCCTTCCTCAATCTCCTTGTAAGATTGCACTAGGTACCGAATTTTATGTGTACTTGTTTAGGTTTGACATCCAATATTTGAGACTCGAGAGTGCTTCTAATTCTAGTAGTTCTTTTAGTATCTTAAACCCAGAAGTCTTCAGGCTATAACTTAAATGATATTCTAAACTGTCTCGGCTTTTCTCATATCCTGTGATCCTATCTTCCTCTTTCTTTGTGGTGTCGAATACCAAATCATTGAACAAAATGGTGCAAGGTTTTGTAGGAGTGGCGCTTTTGATACCAACTCACATGGTGGGTGAGTTGTCATCTTTCAACTGATAAATGTAACTTTTTAATACAAAGTGAATACCGTACTAATAAAAGTATGACAACTCATACTTGGGATAAAAGTTTGGACCCTTCGCATTATTCTTTTCTTAAAAGGTCTACTTATGGATACAAGTTATTCATAGTAAGACTTTGTTTATATTGTAGGTTCGCGGCCCAACTTGTGCGCGGAAGTTAGTAAATTATTTTGAGGAGGTGAAGGATGATGCAGGGATTAAAAACGTCTTGGTTCTCGAACGCGGCTTCAATGGCTGGGAAGCCTCCGGTCGACCTGTTTGCCGCTGCAACAAGAAACCGTGCAAAGGTGAGAGCACATCAGAAGTTGCATAGCTGCCATCTTTGATAGAGAAGAAGATTATGATGATGGGATGAACATTTAGAATTTACATATATTGTATCTGCCTACAAAAGTGCGTGCTTAAACGACATTATTCACTTCCAACTGATATAAAATACAAAAGTAGTTTTCTGATTCAGCGTTTCTTCCTGCAATCTTCTTAACATATGATGTATCATGTCATATATTGTAAGGTTGGAGGATGGAAGCAATGGATTGTCATGAGTTCTCGGTATTTCCATGTTTTAGGGATGAAAGGAAGATTAGAATTAATAAATAAACGCACACGCACACATATATAGAAACTGAAATATTGTTATAAATATGGATCACCATTTTCCAACATTTATGAGCTATTAGTAATACAGTTAATGGCTTCTTACATTATTATCTCTTGTGTTTTTGTTAAAATTATAGAGATGCCCCCATTCAGTGAAACATGTTACATTGACGACCGCAACACTCCCTTTTGGTTGGTTGATCAACTGTTACGAAAATAATGTGTTCCGCGTATTAAATGTTTTTAAAATATCAAAACTACCCCTCTCTACATTAATTTTCTTTTTTCCAAACTGAATATATGGTTGAAAAATCACTTTTTTATTGTTATTTAAAAAAAAAAAAAAAAGGAGATGTGTTCATTTCACAACTCAAATCATAACTTAAGTTATGACTTTAGTTGTGTATGTGAGAAAAAACATTGTAATAAAAAAATTAAATTTAAATTTTTTATGATAAAAAATATTGTAGCAATAAAACTTGAATTGCTACTTGAGTTGTGAAATGAACAGGTCTTTAAGTGATTATACATACTTGTAACTGTAATTTCCACTTTAATTGCAAAAAGAATTTGTTCCTTTTTCCTACCAGACTCCATTTTTAATAAGTAATATAATTAATTTCAAAAATTCTCTACGAACTATGATCATTGTAATACTTTACTCTCTAAATTTTAAAAAGTAACATCCGTCTTCCCTGAATTTTATTCCGTTAACAATTTTTCCCCTTCTGTTACAATGAGTGACAGAAATTGCACGTGTCACTTATTTAGTGAGAATTAAAAGTACAATTACGGTTATACCCTCTGAAAATGTTAAAAATAATAAGAAAAAACAAAGAAAATCCTCTCTCTCTCTCTCTCTCTCTGATTTTCTTTCTTTCTAACTTCCATTTTTTCCAATTTCTAATTTCTACGGTATGTGTGCGAGTCTCTCTCTCTCTGCTTTCTCTCTCTAAACCAATTGGATAACACGAGGCTCCTTCTTCTTCTTCTCCTTCTCTTGTTCTCTCGTAAAATTCTAGGGCAAACTTTAAGCCACAATTTTCTTCTCCACCCCGCAATACTTTTGTTTTAATCTTCATAAGTTAGGGATTCATTTATCTAATTCTTCCCGATTTACCCTTTTTTTTCTTATTTGATGTTTTCGGGTTTTAATTTTTGAGCCATTGCTCTTTCTTTGTGATTGTTATTTTTGCTTATTATATGCAATTGGTTTCTTAATATTTTAATTTTAGATTTTATTTTGCTCTATTGTTCTTTATTGGTAGATTAATTTCATTGCTAGTTTCAAAACAGTTTTAGTTTTGTGAAAGTGGCTTGATAGTGAAGAAAATTTATGTACGAGAGATTTAATTCCAAAATTAGATTTCAGTGTAAGAGATCTGGTTTCAGAATTAGTCCAGAATTACCTTCCTCATATGGGTTATGTGCCTTACACGTGGCGAATTCCGTCACTCATTATAACAGAAGGGAAAAATTTGTTAACGAAACAAAGTTCAAAAATAATAAATGTTACTTTTTAAAATTCAGAAGGTAAAGTGTGTTACATTCAGAGGAATTTTCAAAATTAATCCTAAGTAATATTGTAGGGTAGTTGATAGATGTAACATTTTTGTCCACTTGACATTAATGTTTCACAATGATTGGATCCCAATTTGGGATGTCTAGCGCTTTACTTTTTTTCTACCGGTAGGGTGAATCAGATGGCTCACATTAAAATTTAGGAGGAGAATACATAGTCTTGCGCACATCTAATTACAGCCTGAAAAGGTCAATATAATTACAAAAATAACCCTTAGTTTTATTAAAATACAATATCACACCCTATATTTTATATAATAACAAAAACAACATATTTCACAAACTCCTCCTAAAAATTTTTTTTTAATTAATTATTACAGATTGCTCTCATAAGAACAATTATTTTTAATAACTTATGATATTAATATTCACTTTAATAACAAAAACGAAAATACTTAATAGTTATTTTACAACTTATATACTAATATTCACTTTTATAACAAAAATGAAAATTCGTTTATTTCTCAAAGCTCTTAAAAAGGTAATTACAATATTATTACACCATTTATAGTTGTTCTAAATGTTAATTTCTTAATAATTTAAGAACAAAACACATCAAAATATATATTTTTTAAAAAGTAAACTTCAAACCCATAACTATGACATCTCTCTGGATGCCACAACCCTCAGCCATGTGAGTCTAGCCGACGACCGCCAATTATGGCAGCATCACGGCCTTACCAAAACACTCAAAAAATCACAAAAAAAAATCAATCAATTCACAAAGATTACAAAAATTTCACATGTATTCTTCATCAGACAATCTTCATGAGACAAAAATTACAAAAATCTAAACAATCCAACAAACATCAAGCTGAATCCACACTCATGTAAATTTTTAACAAAATACATAAATTGATTTTATAAGCCAAAAATCAGGACCAATTAAACATAATCTCTCACCCTTAATGCCGATGCTAGCCCACCAATTCGTAATGTTATTCTGAAATTTACAACAATTCAAAGAAATTTCACCTAACTAATGAGACAAAATCCAAAAAAAAATTTATCTCCATTGATACACAAATTAATTCTCAAACACAAAAAAATGTAAAGCCTAGACTCTGACGGATGCTCACCGGAGAGACCTCGCGTGGGTCTCGGCATTTGTAGGTAGGCCGAATAGGGGTGACAATTCGTGTCACGTGTTGTGTTCATGTCGTGTTTTGATCGTTTCTTCTTAAATTTACAGTCAAACTGAACACGACCAGTGACACAAAATTTTTTAAAAACCGCAACGCGAATACGACATGATCACTTTACGGGTTGACACGACATGACACAAAAATGATCTGTGACACGAAATTGACCCGTGAACCTGAAATTGACACAAAAATTATATACTTTTCTTTTGGCCTCGTTCATTTCACAAATTCAAGTTTTCAATTCCAGTTTTGCTACAGTTAAAAATTCACATATAACTTTTTCTGCTACAGTGAAAAGCTTTTCAGCTCAAATTGAAAACTCAAATCCATGAATTAAACGAGACCTTAGTTTTTACTTATTAGAAATAACTTAAAATTCATAACACACTAAAATATAATAACATCCATCAAAATTAAGCAAATAATAATATAAAATTTTGAGTATAACTATTATATATCACAAGTTCATAATGAAATTTAAAATATGTAATGAAAAATATATATTTAGCTTTTTATGAGTTTTGTGTCGTGTTCGGGTTTGGCGGGTCCAATCTGAAATTAACCCGTGCTTTTCGTGTCAATTTCAGGTCGACTCAATTCTAAACTAAACATCTTTTTTCTCAGCCCTAACACCAAAAATTCGTGTCATTTTCAAATTGTGTTGTCATATCGTCGTGACTCATGTTGCCAGCCTTGGCCGAAAGACCCACCGTTCAAGAGACCATCTCGTGGTTGCGACCTGCAGTTCGTTGAAGGTGAGGGCCGAAGGTTCTGATGCAGTGAGGCCGTGAAAGGTGGGGGCGAGGGGCCAAAAGCTCAACAAGCGACTGCCGGGGAGGGCAACCTTTTTCTGACGACGGTGATGGCGTGGAGGGTAACGACGTACATGAGCGCAAAAGCCGATGGCTACGAGGGCGGACGTGGGGGCCAAGGTGAAGGTTGGGCGATGAGGTTAGTCTAGAACGATGGCTACGGTGGGGGAGCGGATCGACGATGGAAGACTGGGCGAAAGAGAAGCTGAGGTGCCAACGATGAGTTATGGTGGGAGATGATGAGTTCTAAAAATTTTATCTTTTTTTTTTGAAATCTAATTGGATGAGGTTAGGGTTTTTTAGTAGTTAATGGTTGAGATCTAAAGTTAATAAAATTAATGGTTCAGATTCAATTGGATATAAACTCAAATTTTATAAATATGGGGTAGTATTATAATTATGGAATTTGAAAGGAAGGTGTAATCAGATGTACTATTTTTATTTTAGTTTCAGTGAGCACTATCATTTTGAACCGTTCCATTTTTATCAAGGCCTACGTTTCGTACCCTATCGGTACGGAAAGCAAGGCACTTACCATCGACATTCCCTGAAAATTTTTACGGTCTCTCTTTGTAATTTAAAGGGAAAAGAAAAAGTGATGGGGTGGATTTCTTTGTACGACTTTTACAATATTTTTAAAAATATTTGAAATTCCACCAACGGGCCTATTAGCTCAGTTGGTTAGAGCGTCGTGCTAATAACGCGAAGGTCGCAGGTTCGAGACCTGCATGGGCCAATTGTTAAGTTTTTTTCTTCTTCTTTTAATTTTTTAATAAAACGACTTGTCGTTTCGAAAATCACTATGTGCCCAAAAAAAAAAACAAAAACAAAACGAAAAATCTCTCAACGCAAATCTAAAATTCTCCAAAATCTTCATTCGCGGTGATCGATTACCCTCCAAATTTCTATTTCTTCTTCTTCTTCAATCCTACACAGAAAACGACAATGGTAAATTCAACGAAAATTCTTGACGTATTAAAAAAAAATTCTTGTTTTGATCGAGTTGGAGTTAATTAAATTTCTGATTTTTGTTTTGTTGTGAATAAAAATTTTCCAGGTTTGCTTGATGTGTCTAGTGCCTCTCTTCCTGATCCCCGTCGTCAACGCACTTCCTCTTCTTTTCTATTACATCATGGTACGTTCCGATCAAATAATGTTTTTTGTTTCAATTAATTTTGTCAGAAAATTATCTGATTTTGATTTGAAGCTGATAGTTTTGAGAGAAAGCATTGTTTCTTAGTATAATTTGTGCTTCAATTTTTTTGTTCTTTGTTTTTGGGGACAAATATCTGATTTTGTGTACAAGCTGGTAATTTTGAAGGAAATGATTGTTTTTCAGTGTAAATTGTGCTTCAATTTTTGTTATTGCTCGTTTTAAGGGAAAAATTTATGGGCTTCAAATTTTGATTTTGATTAGAAGCTGATAGTTTTGAAAGAAAAGATTGTTTTTTTTTAGTATAAATTCTGTGCGCTTCAATTTTTTATTTTGATTACAATACAAGCTGATAGTTTTGAAAGAAAGGATTCTTTTCTTTTTTTTTTGGTATAAATTGTGCTTCAATTTTTGTTGTTGTTTGTTTTTAGGGCAAAATTTATGGGCTTCAATTTTTTATTCTGGTTACAATACAAGCTGATAGCTTTGAAAGAAAGGATTTTTTTTTTTTAAGAATGTATAAATTGTGCTTCGATTTTTGTTGTCGTTTGTTCTTTAGGGCAAAATTTATGGGCTTCTTGGGTGGGAGTACAGGAAGCCAGAGAGGGCTCCTCCGGCATGTCCGTACAACCCCTCAGCTAATAAGAACACCAAAGTAAGTGACTCTGATCAGGTTTCTCTTTATGAGTGTTTGCTTAGTTTATGACCAATCAATTTTGTGCCTCAAATTTTGTTTATTGGAAAAAATTGTTAGATTTTTTTTCCCCTCTTTTCGGGGGGGTTATAATTTTTGGTTATTATTTTGCCTTGTGTTGGTACATTTATTATGAGAATAGTTTGAGCAAAAACAGTTGTGATATAACTAGAGTGCATGGTGTTTTGGAGTGATGAAGCAATGTGGATAGTGATTAGAGCTTGGTATATGGTGTAAGATAAGATAAGGTGGGGTTTTTAAATAGCTTTAGAGCTTGCTAATTTTGTGCCTTATTTTTGTTTATTGTGAAAATTTGTGGGTAGTGTAAAATGTAACAGTTGTCCATTTTTGAGATGCTAGTCTGAAATGGTTGCAGCTTGTTGCGTAGGAATTGAAGCGATCATGGCTGTTGGGAAGCCAAATGTTGTTAGTGAGGAATAAATTTCATTTATATATAGAGTTGCTGTCAGTTCTTGTCTTGAATTGATACGTTCTAAGAAAACAATTCAAGCGAAAATAATTGTTGATATAACCATAGTGCATGGTGTTTTGGATGACAAACTTGGATGTTTGAATTCAGCAATGTGGATAGCGATTAGAGCTTGGTAAAGCGTGTAAGATAGGATGGTGGGATTTTGAATTAGTGTTAGTTGAATAGTATATCGGGTTTAGTTTGTCTGGAAGATCACTGACATGGGAGGTAAGAAAGTAGGCAATTGATCTATAGCTTAGCCTTCGAACGTGTTGGAAACACTCTGCTTGTTTGTCTTTGAAAAATCGGTCTTACAGGCTGAGTCTGGAGATGCATTTTTTAAGAAAGAAATTCATAAGCAGTTGATGTTTGCCACTTGAAAGACTGATTGAAGCTGAATATTTGATTGTTTATGTCTGAGATCAGACATCAAGTAGAACTTTATTTGTGTTGCTTCTTTGCTTCTAATTAGAATATTGAAGATGGGTTGAATTTCTTTTAAAAGCTTTGTGTAGGTATGAGAAGGAATAAATTTTTCATTCCAAGGAAATAAATAGCGATTTTCTATTTTTCTATTTCGACATTATAAGACGTCACTTATTCTACCGATTATCCGTCGGTCGATTTTTATTGATATTATGCAAGTTAACACCCAGAAACTAACAACCCGAATTATTGCTTCATACCTAGAAACAACACTAGTTTCCATGATTGTAGCTACGTGTACCGCTGCTTTCTCCTACACAAACTTGTTTCTTTTTTATTGCCATGGTTGCTTTCATGTTGTTGTTACTTCTTTTGTTGTTCAATGTCTCCCCTTAAGTGGTCACTGAATTTGCATGTCAAAACAGGTAGGGGAAGGGGCTGAATCCAGTCCGGCAGATCCTGTATCGAAACCGGTAGATCATGGCAAGGAAGAATGAACTCGGAAACACACCCTCCCTCTTTTCTATCCCGTCGGATTTTAAAACCTTGTATGTAAGAATCTGAGCCTTGTTGGTGGCAAGGAAGGCTTGACCTTTTGAATCGTTTGGGTGCAAAACAGAACTAATTTTTACGTACTTGATTAAAATAAGATGTTGGAATTTAAAAAAATTTCATCTAGTTACTTTGTTTTACCCTTTCCTTTTCTCTGTGGTGTTCTTAATAAAACTTTTCCATTTTGGTTGGCTCCGCCATAGGCGGCTAATCCCATGATACCGTTGAAAGGTGTGGTTGGAGAACCGAAACCAAACCTTATAATGAGCTTCTACTCTTCCAACTTATAGTCTTAGAAAGAGAAAAAAAAATGCTTTTGTTATGAATTTATAGTTATGAAGCGCACGAGTAACAATATCTTCTGGTTCCAATGTCAAATCTAACCTTTCATGCTTACAAGTTCGTAGTTTTACAAAGCCTTTTTTACCTCTTCAAACTTACAAAAGAACAAAAAAGCTGCTGTGGGAAAGAGAACTTATTTCCAGTAGCGTAGTGAAATTTCCTAGAAATAACTATACTTGAATTATGGAAGGCCTAAAAGAAAAACCGTAAGTGCAAAATTGCAAATTATATGAAAAATGCTTAGGGGAACCACCAGTATTGGACACTTCTATCTATAAATTTTATGTTAGAATTATTTTCGTTTTACGTGTATTTTTTTGTGAGAAAAAAATATTATAAAAAATTATAAATTATGATTTAAAATTAAAGATGAATACAGAAAATAAACGTCTCTTTTATCTCCTTTTATCTATACATTTCATGTTATAGGATCGATTTTCTATTCGTAAATAGTGTATTATAATATTGTTCAAATTATAATGGCTTGCGGAGCTTGAGAACTGTGCAAAAATGTGTGAATAAGAGCAGAAAAGAAGAGGAAAAAAAGGATGACACGTCCACTCAAAGCAATATCTGGCTGTCTGCTTTGGAATTCTATCTAATATTGAAAAAGTGGGGTCGTTTCGATTAAATGATTTTAGCTTTTGCGAGCCCTCCAAGACTATATCCATTTGGTGAATCTACGGAAACGATTTTGTGGGGTCTCTCATAGAGATGGTTGACAGGTCAGGACCTCCATTTTCTGTCTCTTTGACGTTGAAGTGAACACTGTATAATGGGCTGTAGACTTGGTCCACTACTAGTACCATAAACCAGAGCCCAACTTAGTAGAAAGGACGTGCCTTTTACAGTTTGTGCGTTTGTGCGTGTATAGATAGGTGACATCTTAAGACCTCGTTTGTTCAGTTTACAGATTTAGGCCTCGTTTATTTCGTAAATTCGAGTTTTCAATTCAAGCTGAGATGTGATATTTTTAGAAAGTTTTTCACTGTAGTAGAAAAAGTTAGATGTTACATTTTTTGAGAGTTTTTTACTGTAGAAACCTAAAACTGAAAACTCGAATCGGTGAAATGAACGAGGCATTAAATTTTTAATTTAAGTTAAAATGTGATTTAATGTAAAAAAATTTCACGGTAAAAGAAAAAGTTAGATGTACCTTTTTATGAGAATTTTTAACTGTAATAAAAATTAAAATTGAAAACTTGAATTAGTAAAATGAATGCGACTTAAGTTTTTCACCCGTAGAGTTTAACAAATGTAACTTTTCTCGTATTTCTATGTAACATCGATAAATGTAAGCCTCGTTCATTTCACTGATTCGAGTTTTCAGTTTTATGTTTCTATAATAAAAAACTTTCAGAAAATGTCACATCTAATTTTTTCTACTACAGTGAAAAGCTCTCAGAAAATGTCACATCTTAGCTCAAATTGAAAACTCGAATCCGTAAAGTGAACAAGGCCGTAATTTTTCTTGCATTCCTATGTAACAAAGATCATATGTGTGTGTAACACTTAATGTTACATGTGTTGGACTACATGTTTTGGATGTTACATTAAAGCAAATTACGTATTACACAAACGCATGAACGATATTATAGTATTTTGATAACCTTAATTATAAAAGCATTAAAAATATTAGTAATTGTCTATTCCAA
Source organism: Morus notabilis (assembly GCF_000414095.1). Classification (NCBI taxonomy): domain Eukaryota; kingdom Viridiplantae; phylum Streptophyta; class Magnoliopsida; order Rosales; family Moraceae; genus Morus; species Morus notabilis. Next base: position 69,989 of record NW_010361697.1, read on the forward strand.
GTTTGGATGGTCGTGTTCTTCCATATTATAGAAGGAAATCTGGTTTGGTGAGTAGTGTGACTAGCGTAACATTTTCTCTAAGGTTATGCTTCTGATGTTTGGTGCTTTACTTGGCAGCTAAGAAAAACCACATGCCACATATTGGCGGTGGAAACGTTTGTCCAGTTGTTATATTATATTATATTATATTATACGCGTCAAATTTGACACAAATAAAGATGGTAAAAGGAAGCAATTAGAAAGATGCACTAGAAAAGACATGCCGAGAATCATAAAAGTTATAAACTTGTTTGATTTAGCATAATTGGCAAATTGTCTTACTGCTATACAATATTGGTTGGTAAAAGCTTTCTATCTCATGTTCATAATTTTGGTGTGGATTACTCCAATCTTTAGCCACGCTTGCAATCTCAAATCGCCTCTTATAATATCTAATATTGAATATTCGAGAATATTATAGTAGGATAAGAAAAAAAAAATACAAAAATACTATATCAATATGACTTATTTTTAAATAGTTTATATCACATTAAAATCACATCATATATTAATCAAGACATGACAACTTAACAAAATTTAATGAAAATCTTATGGTTAATAATAATTGTGTTCTATCGATATGGTATCTTTTTTTATATCATATCATAGGATCCTCCATTTTTGAATGGAATCTTTGTCCACCCGCTATAAACGTTTATGGTTCTCCTAATTGTATCCTCTACCCACTTTTGCCTACCACAATTTTACATTATTTTTCCCTCAACTAGTTTGGTCCCCCCTTTGAATATTCAAAGCCGCTTTTCATGAAACGTTATTGTATTATAACATTAGGATACCATCCGATTACTTAAGTACACTTTTATCACATTGCCTTGTCATGTTAATAATTAATTAAGGCTAATTCAATTTTTATTTTTGTCCATTGTGACCAATTAAATTAACTTTTCCTTTGGTACAAAATGTTTGGAAGATAATTGGGCCAAGTCCTTTTCCTTGGCCACTTGTTGGGTTGGGACCCCACAAGACCACGTATTCCAACCGACAAGGCAACCGGCCATGGAATAATTGTCCAAGTCGGCTGCTGAAAATTATTAGAATAATATGGTGAAAACACTATAAATATATTTTCAAAAAGAAAAAAAACACTATAAATATGGATAATTATTGTCTGATAATTTAGAATAATACGAAACATCGTGTTGTGTTAGTATTGTTTTCACATGTGTAATTATGTTTATGTTTGTATAATACAATATTTATATCATGATCTCATCGCCAATATGAACGAATTATATATATTTTCCATTATATGTGTTTTCACTGTAGCAGATGTAACAAATGATAATTAAACTAAATAATCAAGGTTATTTATTTCATTACGACCTCTTCATCAGAAATTGTATGTAAAAAGGAAAAAAAAAAAAGAAAAATAAATCTTCTACTTCTATTTATATTATATTTATATTTATATTTATTTATATTATATACTAATTCAGAATGAGTTTCTTTGGATGCTTGACAAAACATTTCTCGTAAGTTTTTTTTTTAACTTTTTTTTTCTTACACTTTTATTTTTATTATTTTTATTATTTTTATCCTTCTTGTTTTCTTCTTCCAATATATATATATATTTTTTTTTTGAGAATGAGCTTTTAAGTAGAGTTCCATTTGTAATTGGTATTTTATTTCTTATTTTCTTATTTTTTTACTTTCCCCTCTTTTTTCTTCTTTTTTTTTTTCTGTTTGTCCTTTTTCATTCTTATCTTTTTTACCCTATCATAAATATATTTTTTCTCTTTAATTTCTCATTTAAATGGTTTCTTCCTTACATATCCCTCTCTATTTTCTTTTCTTTTCTTTAATCGTGTTGTCCTTATAAAAAGTTTCTTAAGTGGAGTTCCCCCTCTCTTCCTTTTTTGTCTTCCCCTTTTTTTCATTTTATATATTTTTTCCCACTATACATTTTTTTATTATTTCTCTAAATGAGACTCTTATAAATATATTTTTTATTTTTACCTACAAAATCTCGAGTGCGTACTTCAACTAGTTTAAATAAAAGAGAGTAGGTCAATATAGAATATGCTCAAGAAAATTGGCAAAAAATATTGGAAAAAAATAATAACATACTTTTCTCCACGTTTAACACATTTTCTAATTGACTGATCATGAATACTTTATTGGGTAGTGGCATGAATATTTCAATAATTTTTTAAATGAGGCCCAATGCTTTCCAAAGTGTAAAGGAGGAATTAGCTTTAAGAACATGGAGTATATAATAATATTCCGACAATCGATCATTGGGTTAATCATGAACTTAGTGGTGACACTTTGGAAAGAAAGTAAGAATAGAAATATTAACTTTTAATTACATGTGTTCCGCTTTCCTTATATCATTATGATTCATGTATGTCCGTTTAGTTCGCTGATTTAAGTTTTTAATTCGAATTGAGATGTGATTTTATGTGAGAGCTTTTTACTGTAGCAAAAAAGTTAGATGTGATTGTTTGTGAGAGCTTTTTACTGTAGCAAAACTCAAATTTTAAACTCGAATCAGCGAAATGAACGAGGATTTTTAGCTAAATATATCTAGTAAGAAGTGACTAGCTATTTATTTTTTTATTTGTTTTGACATAAAGTAGAAATTAAACAAAGTTATTTATATTTTAAACTCAAAAAATATTAAAATAATCTACGTTTAACTAAAATGGAGAGTGTGGTTAGAGTGACTTACTAAGAGCAACTCCAACCATACTAGCTATTTCATGTTTTAGCTAAAATAATTAATGATTTAACTAGAATTTAATTTTTCTTCACTCCAACCATTAGCTAAATGGTTAGGATAATCAATTTCACACTAGCTAAATATAGCTAGCTATTTAATTTTTTGTATTATTTTATTGTTTAAAATTATAATAACTGAAGTTATTTATATTTTTAAACTCAATAAATATTAAAATAATTTATACTTAGATAAAATAAAGAGTATAATTGGAGTGTATCACCAAAAAATGTAAGCTAAAATAATTTTCTAGTCATTTTAATTAAATTTTAGCTAAAATTTAGAGAGCTTCCTTAGAGATATTCTAAAAAATTATTAGTTAAAATAACTTTCTAACTATTTTAGTTAGAATTTAACTAAAATTTAAAGAACTCACTTTGTGGTACTCTTAGGTCAAATATAATTTCAAACACACTACTAAGATTTTCTTTAACATTTTTCTTCTTATTAAGAGTCCGTTTAGTTCGCTAATTTGAGTTTTAAATTTGAGTTGAGATGTGACTTTATATTAGAGTTTTTTATTGTAATAAAAAAGTTAGATGTGGCTGTTTTTAAGAATTTTTTACTGTAATAAAACTTAAATTTTAAACTCAAATCGATAAAATAAACGAAACTTAATAATATGTCGCTACTAGACCTACAAACAGTTATGGCGTTCGACACTAGTGAAGTATTTTTCTCATACTCTACGGATGAGTCCTTATAGGATGTTAGTACTTAAAAGGCTCACTTATAATTCAACTATTAAGAATCGACGACATTGACACTGACAATGACACTCGACTTTAAATCCAACACGTCCATAAAAGTAAGCACGTCTAATCTAATAAGTTATTGGTCGAAACATTAACCGCCAACTAATTTTTTTCCAATTTACAGTGACGGTCTCCTAAACTTATCGTAATTTAATAAATTATTTTTTAAACTTTTAATTTTAACAATTAACTTCTAAATTTATAAAATTATTGTAATATGCTTTATTTTATTAATTTGTTCAAAATTTTTATTAGATTTAAGAGATTAAAAGTTAAATAATTAAAAGATTTATTTTTTATCTAAATTGAAATGTTAGAAATTTTGTGTCTTAATAATACATATTACAATAATTTTATAAATTGAGGGAGTAACTTATTAAAATTAAAAATTCAAAGAATAAATGCGTTAAATACCTTATTTTTCATACCCTAGTTAATCCCTGATTATGGTACTTTAGTTAAGATTCAAGATTCAATGGTAAAAAAAGAGCCTAATTAATGAGATATATCAGCTTGGGCAAAATGAGGAAAGGCTGTCGTCATGCTCAAATTCAATCAGTGTGTCATAATTGGAGGAACAAGAAAGTGTTTTGGGCGCGTTTAGAACTCGTTTTAAAATAATTTTATTTTATGAATGAAAATAAAAATGCAAACGTTTTCAGTCTCTAATAAAAATCATTTTTAAAAATGCGTTTGGTAATTTTATCAAGAGATAGTTTTCAATATAAAAAACCTTATTAATGTCTCTTTCTCTCTCTTTGCTCGAGAGATGAGAAAATAAAAATAAAAAATGAAAAACGACTAAAAGCCATTTTTCATTTCTCTCTCATTTTACACAAAACTAAAAAATCATCTTCATTTTCAGTTTTTGTTTTTATTGCGCCGTTTTAAAAACGTTTTCATTTTTTCTTTATCCAAAAACGTAAAAATAAAAATGAGATAAATTCCGAACACGACCTGTATGTCTCAACAAACCTTTTTCCAAAGGAAATTAGTCTCATCCATGTGAATTTCAACACTTTGAAGTCGCTATCACACCCTATTTACAAAATCCAAAAATTAAAAAAAAAAATCCAAAGAAGAGAAAAGAAAGTTTGTCTGCACATATTATTGTTGTATTGACTATGATGTTATGGAAATTTGATTTTAAGTTACGCATACGTTACCACGTGGGACTAGGGTTTACCGTTGGTTTTGTTGCTCTTGTGTGAGACAGACACTATATATCTACATATCTATAGGAAAATTTTCATTTTGATAGCCTCTGTAATATTAAAATTTAAATTTAGTATCCTCTATTTTAAAAAATTTTATGTCGGTAGCACAATCTTTTTTAAAATATATGAGGTACGAAAACAAGATTTTTTAAAATGTCGAGATACCAACATGAAATTTATAAAAATAGAAGATACCAAACTTAAATTTTGATATAACAAAAGGTGCTAAAATGAAAATTTTCCATATTTATGTATATATATATATATATATATATATGAGTGTGGTTATATATACATATGCATTGTTTCTATTTCTTGCATTGATGGTTTTCCTAAATTTTCCTTTTCGTTTCTTTCTTCTTTTCAACTAGGTTGGTGTGGTTTAGTCTTTGACAATTTAACAACCTAAGTTAGGTAAGAGTTCTTCGTATATATTTCATAGAATCAATTTATTATTAATGGGTAGTTAGTATTATTTCTCACAATGACTCATGGACTTCTTGAATGTGCCATTAACATAGCAAATGTAACTCACCGAATGAGAAATACACATTCTTTTGTTTTTTGAAATTATTACAAATTTCTCATAATATGTTTGATCATAAAGTGCTCGATAAGAAATGGAGAAACAAGTAATTGCAGGTATAATCTAACGATAATTCACAACTAAATACATCATGAGTTGAATGAGAAATACACATTCTTTTAATTTTTAAACTTATTACAAATTTCTCATAATATATTTGATCATAAAGTGCCCGATAAAAAATGGAGAAATAAGTGGTTGCAGACATAGTCTAGCAGTAATTCACATCTAATCACACCATAAATTGAAGAGTTTAAATTCTCCATCCTCAAATTCAAAAAAAAAGAAAATTTGAGAAACAAAATAAAAAAATCGTGATAATTATCACATGGTTTATCATATAATTTTTTTGTAATATTTTTATATTCTTAGGGCATTATACTAGAAAATAAAGAAAAAGGGCACAAGTACATGATCAAAGGTGCGCATTACACTGATTCATAGAAAGATTCTTAATGATGCTATTCAATTATTATTGTCATTTATTTTTTTCAATTTGCATATACTTTTTCAAGATTTTCAATTGTATTCACCAGTTTAATTCAATAATCACATTATCATATAAACGTTACTTTTTAATATTTGTCTCCATCAAGCGTCATGAAATGGTGCCCCTGACCTCATTCTTTTAGTTGAGCATTTAATAATTAATCATAAAAAAAATGGTAAAAATTTTCGTTCACAAAAACATGTTTCTTTTTCATTCGATAATCCGTTTTGGATATACAATAGGGGTTTACAACTTACAAAAGGGTGTCTTTACTCTTAAAATTTTAAGAGAGAAAGAGAGAAATAGGCCAAGACTTGAGATGAATTAAAATTAATAGGCCAATAATTTACATAAGTTAATAAATAGGCCAAATTACTGTTTTCGTCCATAACTTGTCTGGTTATGAACCATAACTTGACAAGTTATTGTCCATAATTATCTATAACTTGTCTGGCTATGAACCATAACTTGACAAGTTTGTCCATAACTTATCTAGTTATGAACCATAACTTGACAAGTTATGGCCTATTAATTTCTATAACTAAAAATTGGCCTATATACTTTCTTAAGCTTTTCATATTGACTTATTTTCTACTATTTCCCAAATTTTAATACTAAAAATTAAAACCTTGTGAATATTCTTCTATTCTTATTTCAATACTAAAATGGAAATAAAATTTTATGCATAAATTAAAAAAAATAATATTGTACAAAAAGTATTTTAAATCCTGTTTATTTCACCAATTTGAGTTTAGAATTCAAATTTTGCTACAATATAAAGCTCTCAGAAACAGTCACATCTAACTTTTTTACTACAGTAAAAAACTCTCATATAAAATTATATTTCAAAATAAAAATTCTAATCAACATCAACAAACTAACTGGTGCCTTAATATTTAATAGACTTTGATGGGAAAAAAAGGAGAGAGAAAATTAGGTAAGAGTGCATGTAAAAAGGCAACTAATTTTAAATGAAGATTGGAGAAAGTAGGGAGAGAATTGACGAAGGAACTTTGCTTCCCGTGATGGGGACCATCCATTAAGAAAATAATAAACAAAAATTATAACTTAAATTGTAATCAACAAAAACCAAATAATAATTTAATAATATTAAACCGACACGTGATGGCTGGCGGCTAAGAGATTTTGCTATATTTTCCGTCCGATATATCGTCTGATGAGATGGTTCCAAGTTATCCGTAAATAAGTGAATGCGATGCCGACATGTTTTATAATATAGGTTTCGTTCATTTCACCGATTTGAGTTTTTTTATAGTAAAAAGTTCTCAGAAACAGTCACATCTAATTTTTTTACTACAGTAAAAAGCTCTCACATAAAGTCACATTTAAACTCAAATTAAAAACTCGAATCAACGAACTAAACATGTTATATATTTTAAAGACAGACCAATATGGTTGAGCCATGTCATCACCACCTGATGATGTTGTGTGCTCTACTTACGTTTTGGATAAGAATCCATGCTTTTAGTATTAGAAAATGCAATTCAATATGGAGAAAATTATTGAACTTGTTAGTATGTTTAGATCCTGATAAAAGAATCCAATTAATTTATTTAAAATTAAAATAAAATATTTTTTTACCTTTTAAAAGTAATTATTAACAAATAGTAAAATGGATAATATAATAATTAAATAAAAAATTATCACATATTCTTTCAACTTCTCATCTCTTTTACTAAACAACATATATTCTAGATTAATACTCTTTTAATCAATATAATTATTTGACTAAAATGATATTAATAAAAAATAAAGGACTAATAAATTCAATGTGATGCTCAAAAAGTTGCATCTTCTTTTAAAAAGGACTAATATTTAATTTAAATAATTATTAAACAATAAAAATAATGTAAGAAATTAGTAGAGTAAATGATACCTCAATTATAGGGCCTTGTTTGGATGTGAAGCCTTAAGGCTTAAGCCATTGCCTAAATGTCCTTGAAGTGGAGCCGGCACTCTTAATTGGTTCATAAATAATTTTGATTTTAAATTTAAATTTTGTAAGAGGATCGTTAGCGAGAATTTTTTTAAATTTAAATTTTTTATGAGAGAAAAATATTATAACAGAATCACAATTATAAATTTAAATGCATGAAACAACCGAGTTATAAATTTTAAAGTGATACTCAACTTAATATACACATTATCTTCTCGTGCAATTTTTAAACTTTTTTAATGGATTTAAAGTTTCTTTTTAGATCTTACATCTTTTTGTTTTGCAATTATTTTCCCATTTGTTAACCGATTTTTACTTGTCCTTTTGATTTCCTAATAGGCAACAATTTTTTACAAAAAAAAAAAAAAACCCTAGTTGGTAAAAATGGAAGATTTGAGAAATTATTGCACCAACTGGTAATATTTTGAAAGTTGGGATTTTTTTCCCTTTTAGTAAAAGATAAAACTTACATTTAAAAAACCTTTTCATATGGGAAATACTTTTTGATTATAACATTTTTTTTACAAGTAGTTGAAACTGCGCGCGTATGCGTGCGAGATTCTGTAAATATATAAGAATGAAAAATATGTTTATTAGGATATTATTTGGAGAAAGGAAAAAAAAGAATGTATAATAGAGTAAAGAAGATAAAAACTGAAAAAAAAAAGACAAAAAAAGAAAAGAAAGAGAAAAAAGCCTCACTTCCGGGAACAATTCGTCAATACGGAAAGAAGGTTTAAAAAACTTGACATAAATATGTATGAGGAAAGATTATTTTAACAGGAAATTAGAAAGAAAAATATATTTATGAAGGTCTATTTAGGAAAAAGAAGAAAGAAAAATGCATAATAAGGTAAATGAAAAGGAGAAAAATAGAGAGAGGATAAAAATAGAAAAAACAAAAAGCAAAAGAAAAAAAGAGAGGGGGAAAACATTTCACCAGTTTCGTTACCACCCCTTAAAAAACGCATTGACCTTTAGAAATTGATAAAGATTAATCAATAAAAAAAGAATTAAAATATCTTTTTGAAAAAACTGAATTAAAATATAGTAGTATGAAAATTTTGGCACAAGTATATGAAAATATGAAACTCTAAGAAGTAACTATTATCTCCACCAAATACCTTTGATCGTCTTGGGGTGTTCTTAAGTGTCTCTCTCTCTCTTGCTTGAGGGGTGCTAGGGTTTCTTGAGTGTCTCTCTCTTAGGGCTGCATTCCGGTAGCGGCGTTTGGCTACCCTTTTATGTGTCGAGAATCGAGATGGGTGGTCATTGGCGGCTTTGTGTGGCTTCACGCAGCGGCTTGTTAGCATTTCATTTGTGATAACTCCGGCTTGGTACAGATTTATGCAACTCGGCTTTTTTGACTGCACGGATTGTCTTCTAATAGGGTGTTTTCCTGTAGTATTAGGGTTTCATCTCCATTTTATGGTGGTTTACAAATAATGGTGATGTGTTTTCTGTCTCTTAGAATCTGTGTTTTGATTTGTTATTTTTGTTTTTGTTTTGTAATAACGGAAGTGGTCTCTCCACTTTTTATTTTTATTTCTATGTTCAACTTGCTTGAGTTTGTCCTTGACGGTGTTGTGGATGATTTTTGGTTTACAGATCTCCTAATCTTGTTATGTAATAGCATTTGTCAAAAAGGGGGGTGAAAAAGGAAAGAAACAAGTGAATGACAAAAAGTGAAAATTGAAGGGCAAAAATGGTAATATAAGGGTAACGCGACTGTGTAACCAACAACAACAAGGTGCATATCCAAATATATATTTTTTAATTTTCAGCAAAAAAAAGGGTCTTTCTTTTTGCCTCGTTCGTTTCGCTGATTCGAGTTTAGAATTCATTATAGGGAAAAATATTAATAGCACTGAATTATGAAAGTAATATTTAAATTTTATTATTCTGTCAGCAATTATGCAAAATAATTGTGAAATTACTAACAATAACATAATAATAACTCATTATATAATAGTTCATTATATAAGACATTCTCTGATACATTAATATATCAATAAGTTAAGTAATTTATCTATTAAATTTATATAAAATCACATAAAAATTAATTAAAAAAACTTAATCTAACGGTACATCAGACTTAACGAAGACTACTATTTACAAAATATTTCTCTAGTAATAATATTTAAGAACACAGCCGTTGATTTCCAAGTACCTTCACTAGGAAATAAATAAATAAATAGAAAAGTACCCTCACTGGGAGACCAAAACAAGAAAATAAAAGAAATGCAAAAACCTAAGACAAGGAAACCACAACAACAAGAGCGAGCAAAGCAAGCAAAAAAGTAGAGAGATCCTTATAGTAAAACTCTCTTCTTCTGTTTTTCCATTCTCTTTTTTTTTTCTCCTAAAAAACAACAACCAAGAAATTAATTAACAGCTCAGAAGAAGAAGAAGAAGAAGAAGAAGAAGAAGAAGAAGAAGATATGGGAGTATTACAAGAGGACGTGGTGATAATAAGGCAATCAGAGAAAGAAGGAGCGCCAACAGAGATTACAATAAACTGCCCTGACAAGACCGGCTTGGGCTGTGATTTGTGTCGCATCATTCTCTTCTTTGGTCTTAGCATTGTCAAAGGAGGTAACCACTATATATAGAAATATAGCTGCGATGTCTGTATATGTATCTATGTATTCATATTCCATGGATATAATATAATATAATATAATCTGGGTTCTATTTGGTTGCTGGGCATACACTGGGAGGAACAAAGTTTGCTTTTTGGTTTTTGATTAGTATGTGTGATAAACTAGATGGGTCTTTTTTATTTATTTATTTTTAACGTTCCAATATATATTCATATTGCAAGAATATAATATAATCTGGGTTCTGTTTGTTTAAAAAAAGATGTATTTTTTGTTTATTTCTGTGAAACAAGACATGGGCAAGTGAGATTTTTTATTAGTATGTATGCTAAACAAGATGGTTTCTTTTTTTTTTTTTTGATTAATTTTTATTTATTTATTTATTTTGAAGATGTGTCTACGGATGGGAAATGGTGCTACTTGGTGTTCTGGGTGATTGGGAAATCGGAGACGCGGTGGAATTTGTTGAAGAGAAGGCTAGTTGAGGCCTGTCCTTCTTGTTTTTCAGCCTCTGAAATCTCCTTTTTTCGCTCCGAAGTGCGGCCGCCAAAGCCTCCTGATGTGTTTCTCTTGACCTTGTGTTGTCATGACCGAAGAGGCCTTTTACATGGTAATTCTGTTTATGTCTGTGTACATGTTTTTTGGAATGTCCAGTTTATAACCATGTTGATTTATGGTTTGGTGTTTCTATGAAAGAAATGTGAATTTTTTTTTTAGATTAAAAAAAAACTCTTATAAAGAATAAAAATAAGTAGAGCTATAGCCTTTTGAGCCCCATTTTGTGTTGTTAGGTCTCTAAGGTTGTCATGGGAATGTTTATTGGGTATCTGGGTGATGAACAATGAGATGATTTATGTTTGTGACTAATTTGGTGGTTTTCATTCTTTTGTTAAATTCTGCAATGGGCAGATGTGACAAGGGTTCTTTGTGAGTTCGAGTTGACTATAAAGAAAGTGAAGGTTTCGACGACCCCGGATGGGAGAGCCATAAATATGTTTTTCATCACAGACACCAGGTAGCAAATTCTCATTCTATACAATTACAGGTTGTCTTTCCTCAAATATAATGGGTTCTTTGCTAGCTTCTCTTATTAGTTATGGAAGTCCTAATCATATGCTTTATTATTACTTCCAAATATCTCCAAACTGATACCGAACCATGGCAGTATGTAAATGGAGTGTGCAAGTTTACATGTTGGCAAAAACATCCCAACCTTTATTGTTGCAAAAAGGAATAACACCGTCTCCAAAGGATCAAAATTCTTCCTTAAGTTTGTGTGAATACGAGACTATAAACATTCCGAATCCAAGTTTTCAAGTACTGTGAGATCAAGCATCCATAGTGACGTGATTAGAAGACATTAGTGGAGGCTAAAACGGATGTTTTGATGTTTCAGATTTGAGTCCTGCACTACATTTTCTTGCAGTTCTGTGGTTCGAAAATGTGAACTGATTTTCTTGATCACGTGTCCTTGTCAGGGAGCTTCTACATACTAATGAGAGGAGGAAAGAGACACGTGAGTGCTTGAACGCCGTTTTGGGGGATGCGATGATAAGTTGTGATGTAGAAAAGGTCGGTTCTGAAATCACGGCCTGTTCACAGGCGTCTTCTTTTCTTCCATCTGCAATCACAGAAGACACATTTGTACTAGAAATGCCAAATCAACTTCCAAGTGGAACACTCACTTCAAGCAGTGTTTCCATCGCATTTGACAACTTGTTGAGTCCTTCCCACACACTCGTCCAAATCATTTGCCAAGATCACAAAGGTCTCCTTTACGACATAATGAGGACTCTTAAGGAGTACAACATCCAGGTAAATGAATTAGTTATCTTTGAATGATACTGAATATTTGCATGAAATGTGGATTTAATATCCGAAATGTATTGTGCAAGCAGATTTCATATGGACGGTTCACTGTAAAACAAAGAAGGCAATGTGAGATTGATCTGTTCATTATGCAAGTTGATGGAAAGAAGATAGTTGATCCGAGCAAGCAGAAATCATTGGCATCTCGGTTGCGACTGGAACTACTCCGTCCTCTCAGAGTTGCTGTTCTTAGCCGGGGTCCTGAGACAGAGCTGTTCGTTACAAACCCCGTGGAGTTATCTGGCAAGGGCCGGCCTCTTGTTTTCTATGACATCACCCTTGCGCTAAAGATGCTCAACACGGGCATCTTTTTGGTACTTGCTGATCTTTCTTATAGTATTTAGCTTTCCCTGGTTTGGCCTTAAAAGCATTAGTATTGTCACCACACTTGACATTTTCCGTATATGCAAAATATACTTGGTCTTCATGACTTACAATTTATTGAAGAATTCTGCTATATTGACAAGTTATTTTGCTGATTGTTTCTTCAGGCAGAGATTCGGAGACATATGATCGGAGGTCGGGAATGGGAGGTCTACAGAGTCTTGCTTGATGAAGGAGACATCTCGTCTGTTCCGAGAAACGCGATCGAGGGAAAAGTGTGGAAGATGTTGATGGGCTGGGAGTGATTCTCAACAAATGCAAATATGAAACCACTCGGAGATTGCCATGAGCTCCTGTACAGCACACTTATCCCTGCTACCTTCTAGCTCTTAGATGTGTAAATGATGAATATACATATAGATATAGGTGTGTTACTAGAAGGCCCGGCTTTCTTTTCATGCTAACTTTGTAGTATAAAAAAAAAGGGGGAGTAAAAAGCAGCAAGAATATAGAGAAGAAAGAGTGAAGTTCTCACGTCGTTGTATGCTTAAAATCATTGTACAGAGGTAAATATATTCCGGTTTTCTAGTTGGTGTTCTATGCTATCTGAAATTATGCTCTTGTAAAAATGGGACAATAGAATCACGTTTCATTGATCACCAGAATGTTAAGATCTTGTATTCGAGTGAGTCCTATTATAGAATTAATCAAGTACACCACCTTCTATCCCTAAAAAGGATAAGAAGTATCAACAAAAGGGTAAAAACTTCATAAGAAATATCTTGGAATTTTCCATCTTATTGCAGTCCATACCTTGATAAACAAATGTGTGTAGTGTTTCTTGTTGGCTTTTGTACTTTTATAGGTCAAGATTCTCATGATAATTGTTGTTTTGCCAAATGTAGTGAATATATTTGTTCAAATATAGATATTTTCTTTTGGGGAAGATATTTGAACAAAAGAATGGGGTAAAACATCATTGATGATCTTTGATTGGCCTTATTTTTGTTGTTCATGGCCCAAAGAAGAGAAAGTGGGACCTTTGTCTTCCTAATCTCAAACTTAAATTTACAATCCGTTGATATATATATATATATATATATATATATATCTCAACTTTAATGTCTTAATTATTCTATTCCGGAACGGATGATTCCTATTTTGGATTGTACTTGTGTATTTTGAAATTTTAATTTTGACAAGGATAGATGGTGTCTTTTGTGGCTAAACGTTGTGGAGTTTTCTGCTTCACTGATTACAAGACTTTAAGATGGGTTTATGTATGGCTGGAAAAAAAAATTCCATTTCTCACTTTTTTATTTATTTATAAAGTTGAAAAAAAAAATTGTAGCTAACAAATAAGACATTTATCACTTTTCTTAGTTATTGGTTCATATATATTATTAAGTAGAACAAGTCCTATCCTTATGAAGATACTATGTCACTTCAGTGGCCTCTAATCTCTTGTATGGTTGGCTTGCTAAAATTTTGTGATCTAGATTTTATATACAAATGTAAAACATCACTTTCTACTAGATTTAAATCTTCAGCTAGACAAAACTGTGATTATTCACTGAACAACTACTATTGGTAACCAACAAATAATAAAAATATAAAAAAGAGCGAGATAAAAGGAAAATAAACCCCACGGTATCACATTCCATAAGTAGTTCACTGTATTACATTTTTAGTATAACAAATGACAGAATTAACAAAAACGAATAATGCTACAGGGCTCCAGCCACTAATAAAAAGTGAGTATCGCAGTACGAGTCTACGGGTTGGGTTCACTTTTTATTAATGGTAGTGCTTAGTACTAGCGGTGCTTTCAAGTATTTTTCATGGAAAAAAAAAATAAAAGAGAAAGGACAACTTCATTACAACACAGACAAAAATAAGCCTACCATTGATCTTTTTTTTTTTTTTTTTTTTTTTTTTTTTTTTTTTTTTTTTTTGTGTGGGTTAGAGCTTCCAATAAATTCCCAATTTGTGTAAGATGCCAGCAACTACACCCCAAAATGTGATTTCTGCAAATATGACATACAAGAGGGTTCCTAGCCTCTCAGAGTTCCAAACGTTGATAAAGACATGCTTTTGAATCCAATGTACCTGTTAATAATTTGTTTTCTCCATTCAGTTTTTTCTTTCCATAAAAATTATGCAGATAAAAAGAATATTGAGAAATAATAGGAAATAGACCAATATGAAAAGCTTAAGAAAGTATATAGGCCAACTTTTAGTTATAGAAATTAATAGGCCATAACTTGTCAAGTTATGGTTCATAACCAGATAAGTTATGGACAAACTTGTCAAGTTATAGTTCATAGCCAGACAAATTATGAACAAAAATCGGGAATAACTTGTCAAGTTATGGTTCATAACCAGACAAGTTATGAACGAAAATAGTAATTTGGCATATTTATTAACTTATGTAAACTATTAGCCTATTAATTTTAATTCATCTCAAGTCTTTGCTTATTTCTCTTTTTCTCCCAAGAATATAATTAGCACAACAACAAAAATAAAAAAATAAAAGACTTAATTTGGTGTGTACTCACTATGGAGTTATTTGGGTTTTCATAGTACCATCCATTGAAGAATGCTGCAAAGATGCCTTGTGCCGCCATTACAAATACAAGCATTGCATTCAATCCAATCCACTCCAGGAATAAAAATGGCGTCCGAAGCCCCCAAACATCAATCTATTCATGATCACAAAAACCAACATGAAAGAGAAGCAAAAAAAAAAAAAAAATGTTACCTATCGTGTAACTAATGAATGTTATTTTGTTTTCAACTAATCACAAATTCATGTCAATTTTAAGACTTAAAAACTCACGCAATCCCATTTATCAAGGGATAAAAAATAAAGAGCAAGCACGTGCCGAGCTCACTTCTCTCTTATGAGGTGGGTCACATTTCAGTAAGGTTGGCCTCACCCTTTATGAGAAAGACAAGCCTAACTCAGTGATGTAGGAGTGAACAACTATTCTTCCCAAAAGTTGTAACTGATAGGAAAGATGTAATCAAATTATTTAAACACAACTCAAGATCTAACTCGGAAATCCACCTACTCATTTGGGCCCTTATTTCAAGGAGTCGGGCACTCAATAAACGGGTTCAGACACTTCTTTGAGGCTCAAGCCACTAAGGGTGTTCACGGTCGGTTTAGACCCTCGTTAATCAATAAAAATAAAAACAAGATTCAAGTTTACAATATAAAATGAAAATAGTAAATTTCTAAAAGTTCACCATTTAAAGTTTTAATACAAACTAACAAAAATATGATATAGTGTATTTTGTAAGTGTAAAACCTCTAGTATGACCAATAAAAATTAAAATAAATATAAAAAAATATTTTAAAAATTAAAAAATTTGGATTAAAAATTTGGGGAGTCCAAATTACAAACCAAACTGTCTAAAAAAATCAGATTAAAAAACTGACCAAACCGTCCAATAATCTAAAAATAATTAACGATTTGGTTCGGTTTACTTTGGATTAGACGGTTTTCGCGGTTTGTCGGATTTTTTGAATACCCCTGCAAGCCACATAGACCACTCCCAAATTCAAGTATGCTCTTACATCACTTAAATCTTTCTAATCTTTTCTTTAGCAATGCTCAAGTGTATGAATTTAGAGGGGTTTAAAGTGATGTTTTCTTACCACTATGTAGAAACCGGAGAATACTATTCCGGCAGCACCGGCTGTGAAGCATACGTAGCTGAAGCTGTATAGTTGTTTATTGATGGGAATGGCTGCAAAATAAACAAGAAAAAGGCACCATTTCTTATGTATCTGATTCGTGGCGAGGCTAAATCCTTATCGACGAATTTTCACCGTTAACAATTTCTCAAACACATAAATACATAGGCAGCCAGGTTGAAGGAAGAAATTTACCATCAGTAAAATGAAGAATTATGCCTATGATAAGTAAGCCAAACCCCATTGAAACCCAATGCTTAAGCCTCTCAGAGTGACCCTGCATTTAGTACTCCAGTTTCATCAATTTTGTTGAACCCCAAAATTTTTCACTCATATACTATAGAAACTATGCATAATAAGGAAAATTTTCTGGTAAGGTAAAATAAAAATGTTTTGGGCTATTGTTGAGGTTTGAATCGCTAGATTAGAACAAAATTATGCCAAAATAATAAAATATGGGAATTTAATAGTATTTTCGTAAATAATAAAATATGTGAATTTAATAGAAATTGACGAAAATACACGAGTACATGGGGATATTTTCTTATACCCAACCAAAAAATTTTCATATTATAAATTGTATTTTATATTGCACAAATATAATAGAGTACTTAACCTTGAAATGGATCAAAACATGTCCATAATGGATGCCAATAGTCCCAGAAAGGATAGCTGAGATTGAACTAAAACAGAAATGAAAAACCAATTAAGTCCATGCTCATAATTATCTCATATGAACCTCTTGAAACTCCAAAATTGTAAATAAAATTTCTCTTTTTGAACTCAATTTGTTTGTGGAGTTGTAAATCAACAAACCTCAATAAGCCTTCGGGTTCGAACGGAGCAAGGCACCAGATCGGAGCGCCCCGACGAAGGGGTCCGTATGTCGGAGAGCTAAGTGTGCAAGCCTTACAAGTTTTCAAAACCAAAAATAAAAAATAAAAAATAATAATAATAATAATCTCAATTAAAATTTATCTCCATAACATGACTAAAAACCATTATTAAATATGTGTAATCACCTTTAAGCGTCTCCAAACAGGCTGAGAATAGAGATGGTTAACACCCCAAACCTGTCTATCTACGTACCCAACTGCATTGCATGCAGGTCCTAAGTGTCCTCTCATTCCACATTTAACCTGAAAATTAAGGGAAAAAAAATGACTAGTAGAATATATGAGACAAGTCATATAATGGTGAAACTTTATATATTTGTTGTATATATATATAGGAAATATATATAATTACATACCGTGTATTTCTCTGCTCCTTCATCGTAGTGTAACACAAAGCTCCAATCAGGAACATATAGTGTAAATGTTGTGATCATGTAAATAACAAATGACACGAACCCTCCAATCCTGGATGGTTAATATGGCCCGTTTAGTTCGTTGATTCGAGTTTTTAATTCGAATTGAGATGTGATTTTATGTGAGAGCTTTTTACTGTAGCAAAAAAGTTAGATGTGATTATTTGTGAGAACTTTTTACTGTAGCAAAATCGAATTCTAAATTCGAATCAATGAAATGAACGGGAATTTATCCATGTTTCCTATTTTTCTCACGCTTACTCTCATTAACACTAGCTGTTTTGGTTATTTAGTGCTTAGCCAAAAAAAAAAAAAAAAAAAAAAAAAAAGGAGACGGTTGATAATACTAGGGAATTCCACGGGAGGACTAAAAAACACCGCGATTCCATTATACTGTGATTTTGGTATGATCTGACGTTTAGAAACGCACCGTACTTAAATCGCCTGAATCACTTACCATTGCCATCGGTACGCGGTGAAAATGGAGATGGGACCGGATTCTACAACGGCTGGTCTATGTTTGGTAGTGAATGTCTCTATCAAAGCTACAACTAAGTATACCAAAGCTATTCTCTGCTTAAGGAAAAATTAATGAACAAAAAAAGAGTATGAGAAGACTTGCAGGGACAAGTTTTTTTTTTTAGAGATGACATAAAAAAAGAAAAAAGGCTGAAGAAACATGACCTGGAGGATCCCACACCAGCGAATTTGCTTCATGTCAACTCCATATAATAGCTCATCCGGGGCATGGGAGTATCCTCCTGAACTACATTTGGTAAACTTACTAGTTTCTTGACAAATAAGTCTTTGTGCATTAACAATAACAAAAGTCTTATATAGTAAACTGAAGTTTACTTTAAAAAGACTAATTATTATCTTGAGTAACAAGGAAAGAACTTTTTTTTTTTTTTTTTTTTTCCATTCTTTTATTACCTTGCAAAAGAATTCCCCAAAAGAGAAGCTTTAGCGTCCTTAGGACAATTTTTTTGACAGCAGCCTTGATCTTGGGAATTTTCTGCACAACCAAAAAAATGAGCCATATTGATATTCTTGAGAAGGATTTTGTTTGCAAAGAAAACCAATTACTAAGACGGATATTCAATAATCTCCATGTTACATGTGAAAAATTACAAAAGCCTTCTATGTGTTAAAGTGAAATGTGGCATTTAACCTCTCAAAATTTACAAAGTATACATCTTCATATTGACAATCCCTTTTAAAATAAAGTTGAATATTGTATTATTTTCACTTGAATACAAAATGAAGCTTTTATAATTTAGTTTCATATTTTATATACATACATACATACTTAACACACACATATATATAACACACATCTCACATAAGTTATAGACCCTGCAGTTAAAAACTACAAGAAGTTAGAAGAGCCTACCTTGAGAGCAAGAGCAATAGCAACCCCAACAATGAAGAGAAAGAAAGGCATCACAAAGTCGGCCAATGTGCAACCATTCCATGGTGAGTGGTCTATCCGTGAATATGCTCCCCCAGCATCATCCACCAGTATCATCAACTACATATACACACATACATACATACATATATATATATATATATATATATATATACACGCTACAATATTAGTACACATGTTGGTTCACTACTAGATTGTTAAACTAATATAAGGTCTCGTTCATTTCACCGATTTGAGTTTTTAGTTTTAGGTTTTTACAGTTAAAAGTTATCAGAAAATGTCACATCTAACTTTTTCTGCTATAGTTAAAAACTATCAGAAAATATCACATCTCAGCTCAAATTGAAAATTCAAATCTGCAAAATGAACGAGGTCTAAATAATTCCTGTACTTTCCCAAGAAAGAAAAACTCAAACATATGCAATAAGTTCATTGTTGAGAATTATCACAAATACCACAATGGTGAGCCCTCTGAAGACATCCAAGGTTGCAACTCTCTTGCTCTTCTGCTTCACTAATGGAGTCTCCTCCGCCGCCTTTTCATTCTTTGCAGCGTTTTGATCGTGACATTCGTCGACATCCCGGCCATCACTCTTATCGATCGCTTCCTTGTTATGGGCTACATGGCTAATAATCTCCCTGTTATTTTCTTCCTTGGCAAGTGTTGTGTTGTTCCCAAGTCCCTCTTCCAACTTCCTAGCTTCCTCCATAATCACTTATGTTTACCTTTCCTCTAAAACAAATTTAGTGGATAAATACACAAATTTAGTGGATTAAAAAAAAAATCAAGCCATTGAACACTAATGATAGTAATATTAGTGAGTAGAAGAGGGAGAGAAAGACAACAAAGTGATCAAACGGCCGGCAATAGTTGGCGTCTGCTTGACAACATGGACCACATAGACCAATAAATGGTTGGACAAAGACAAAAGGATGATGACGAGGACAAATCAAGGTTCTTGGCAAAGAAAGACATGAATAATGTTCAAATTCTTCAGTGGATTCTTCAGTGGAACTACTACTAAAGGTTTCATGTGCTTAAATTCATAATTTTAATTTTATTATAATATTTTTTTATAAAAAATATAAATTTTAAAAATTAAAATTAAGAATCACAGATTTAAACTCATAAACCAAACGGGTCTTTAATAATTATCAAAATGTAATGTTCAATATCGCTCGGAGGGAGAGATATTTGGAATTTATAGAAAAATTTGATGATCATTACTAATTTACTACTGGTTTATATAAAAGTGTGTGGGACCATGTGTCTTAATCAGTTAGTCGCATACTTGACATGTAAGTTTGTAATTAGTTCAACGGTGCTAATTTTTGGGGTATTAGAATGTAACATTTTAGGAATACGCATTTTGAAAAATACAAAGACAGTAAAGTAACAAAATGTCTACTTATGAGATCGCTCTTGACACAAAAATGTATAATTATTTATAATTTAATTATACAGATGATATAGAGTAATGACGTGAATAAAATCGTTAATTAGAACGTGATTTGGTCCCAGCAATTAGAATGATTAATCCAAAAATTGTTTACAAATGAGGGCACACCTTGATCCACTCGAAGGGTCTACTTGACCCCTCACAAAGGGGATCGAGTCAAAGAGGGTGTCAAGGTTGAGCCACCTCAACCTTCAAATGGGGTCATGGTCAATTCTACATTGAGTTATATGTCTATACTCAAGAAGGTCGTGGTGAATTAAATGTTGACCCTCTCGAGGGGTGAAAACGAGAGGATTTTTACCCCCACCCCATGAAGGGGTTGTGATCACTTGGGGTAAGGAGTGACAATTCGTGTTAGTAGGTCGTGTTCGTATCAATCCGTTTATTAATCGTGTCAGAAAATATTAACTCAAATATGACATGTTTATTAAGCGTGTAAAAAATGTCAACCTAAACACGGCCCATTTATTAATTGTGTTAATCGTGTCAACCCGTTTAAATTAATATATTGAATAAATAACTAATATAACAATAACTTATTTAACAGTCATGACAGATTTAACATGTTTATTGGTCAATTTATTTTTTCCTTTAAGAAAAATAAATGAATTTTACCTACAAATATTAAATTCACATTATTTGTATTTAATATGTCATATAAACTTTCATGTTATATTACATGTCATTAGATTGCAGATGATACATATAGTTGATCGTGTCAATTCGTGTCACTTCGTTTAGGAGATCAACCCTAATCTAACTCATTTATTAATCGTGTTAATCGTGTCAACCTGATTATGACCCAACTTCATTTCTAGTAAACCTAAACCAGTTAACTTCGTGCGAATTTCAAATCGTATCGTCGTGTCGCTACTCAGATTGTCAACCCTACTTGAGGGACTCAAATCAAAATTCAAGTCAAGGCCTCCTTTGAAGGGGTTGGCACTATGACATGTGTCCAATCTCCACTGAGGTGTTAACACTCTTTGTCAAAAATGACAGAGATATCGAAATAGGCCAAGAGTACCCAATATTAGGTGTACTTTGAATTCATTTCTACATCCTTTATATTCACTCTAAAGTCTATTATAATCTTGTTGTTATCAGACTTGAGCGTCCAAGTACCTTTCACACATGGACTCTCGGTATACCCCTCGGTAAGAAATGACGGAAGAATGGCTGAAGCCTACAGGGTCATTAGGGCTGTGAATTTCCACCCCAATAGTGCCCTTATGTTGTATCATCAGGGTGAAATTGCTTAGTTTGCTTCGCGGATTCGAGTTTTCAATTTGAGTTGAGGTGTAACATTTTCTGAGAGTTTTTAACTGTAGTAGAAAAAAATTAGATATGATATTTTCTGAGAACTTTTAACTGTAAAAACTTAGAATTGAAAACTCGAATCGGTGAAATGAACTAGGTCTTAGCCAGTTGCTTCTTTTTTTTTTTTTTTTTTTTTTTTTTTTTTTTTTTTTTTTTTCAAATGAGCTAGCTTTGCATTTGGTACGACTGCAAAGACAAAGCTTTTAATAGGCTTTATTTTTCTTTCCTACAGGAAGGTCCTACTTGTGTATGAACTATGAACAACTCCAGTATTAACTAATACTTTTGTCACGTAGTAATTGGCAGAACATGTACAAGAAAAACCATAAAAGAGTGTATTATAGTATTATAATATGTAATATATAATAGGTTGTTTGAATGTTATTATATATATTTCAAGACCATGGATTTCTGCTACAACATCAATTCGTTAATTTATTACAATTGTGCATGACTTGGAGCAGCTGGTACGCTAATTTTCCTTTGGCAATATTTCATCAAAAAGTGTTTGTTTCTAAGCTTTTGTACTATGTAAAAAGCTTTTGTAAAAAAAAAAAAACAAAAAAGACAAACAAACAAAACAAAAGCGTTTGACTTTGTAAATTAAAAAAAAAGGAATACAGATGGGAATTCAATTCAAAGATGTTTGGAGAATATTCAACAACGTTGGAATCTGCATCTACGTAATATAAAAGATTATTATCACTAGTACTTCTAGTATTTTTGAATTTTAAAAACTCTCACTTAATCTCTTAAATTTTAAATTGTTCTTACTTAACTCTTTCTATTGCAATTTTTATTAAAATCAGACCAAAAAAAAGAGGTTAAGTGTTTTCATATGGTTATTATATGTTTGTTTCTAACAAAAATTTAAACATAAATATCACGCGATTGCATTACTATCTTTTTTTTTTTTTTGTGTTTTTAACATAAATTATAATAAAAAGGATTAAGTGAGAACAATCAAAATTCATGAGACAAAGTGAGAGCTTTTAAAATTTATAAAATAAATTGATAATGACCTTAAAGTTTAAAAGCACCAGTTTAATGTAAAAATAACCTAAAATTTGGCAGCTAATCCTGCGAGAAGAACATTTTACCATGAAGCCGGCTAAACACACATAATACTAAAAATATGCAGTGTATTGTCTAATATATAGTTATAGATTGTGCCCTCTTTAAACATGTATATGATATTTGATCTTTGCTGTCTATTGTGATCTGTTTGATTATGCATTGCAAATGTCACTATCCTGCTGACATTTGGGGTTTAATGAAAATGTCAGTTATTGTTGGTTCTTTGCTGTCTTATTGTTCATTTGAAATTGCTCTAGAGAAGAGTGAAGAGGGAAAACCAGTCATAGTTATCTCTCTATGTATCTCTAAACATAATATGACTGAGTAGATTCTCACACTTTATCTCTTCGTTCCCATTAAAGATTAATAAATATTGAGCCGGTAGTCTAAAAATAGTCTCAAACACTGCTCATGAGAGTCAAACCTAAGATCTCTCATATCTATCAAATCACCAGAGAGTAAGCTTATTGCCTCTAAGCTACCACTTTAATGGTAAGTTTGTAAGAAAGGGCTAGGAAAGAAATCGGAGCACGGATTTTGGAGAAGAAAATAAAGGTCATGTTTAGAATTGATCCCGTTTTTTTTTTTACGTTTTTTGAGAAAGAAAAAATAAAAATGTTCTCAAAACGGCGTTTGGCGCAATAAAGACAAAAAACAGAAATGAAAACGATATTTTGGTTTAGTGTAAAATGAGAGAGAAATGAAAAATGACTTTTAATCGTTTTTCATTTTTTATTTTTATTTTTTCCTTTCTGGAGTAGTGAGAGAGAAATAGAGACATTAATGAGTTTTTTTACACTGAAAATAATCTCTTGATAAAACTACTAAACGCATTTTTAAAAATAATTTCTCTCTGAGATTGAAAACGTTTTCTTTTTTATTTTTATACAAAAAATAAAATTATTTTGAAATGAGTTCTAAACGCGTGTAAAATCTTTGGTTGTTTCGTAAAGAGGAAAATGAAAAAGAAAAGAAGTTGTTACAATGTTCACTACTTTTTAATCTTTCAAATTTTTAAAAGAAAAGAGGAAAATAAAATATTTGCCAAAGCAAATAGTATGTCAAATAGCCATTTTGACTCGACAACTATAAAATAAATAGATTAAACATTTTTTTTTTTTACCTTACTTTCTCATCTACCAAACATTGTGCATTTTGTTTTACATTTTCCTGGATTGTTGCTTAATTTTCTTTCTTGTATTAACCTTTCTTCTTCTTTTTTTTTTTTAACTTTTTTCAGTAAGCTTTTTTATTATGAGATTCTTATAGCTCCATAATTATTCCTAGCTAGATGTGAAAGGAAGTGACGGGACTATAAATTCATACCAGTGGAGGTTAATAACTAAAACAAAAATTTAACAGGTTATATTATTAAGGTCTATTTAGTTCGCTGATTTGAGTTTTTAATTCGAGTTGAGATGTAATTTTATGTGAAAATTTTTTATTGTAGTAAAAAAAATTAGATGTGAATGTTTCAGAGAGTTTTTTACTGTAGCAAAACTCGAATTCTAAATTCAAATAGGTGAAATGAACATGACTATTTTTTTGTTATAGTTAAAAGCTCTTAAAAAATATCACATCTCTGCTCGAATTAAAAACTCAATGAGGTGTTGTGTTGTTTCTTCCATTTCATTTATCGGGGATTTAGCCGGTTGTTGGTGAAACGCCCTTCAGTTAATCTTGTCCATCCATTGCCATCTAAGTGGCCAAAATCAGAAAGCTTAAATTCTCCAGCCGTCTGGAGGGAATCAATACCCTATATGTATATTGTGCATATATAATAAGAATTATCTTAAGTGCGGCTGCAGGACCAGTGAGACACGTGTAACTTTTCGTGTGTCCGTGTAGCGTTGTTTGCATGTATGTATAAAATTCAGTTTGCTTTAAACTTTTGTGTACCATTCAATAAATATAGTTCAACACATAAAATTGAGAGCCCGTTTAGTTCATTAATTTAAATTTTTAATTTGAGTTAAAATATAATTTTATATAAAAGTTTTTTACTGTAATAAAAAAATTAAATGTGACTGTTTTTAAGAGCTTTTAACTGTAACAAAACTCAAATTCTAAACTCAAATCGGTGAAATGAACGAAACCTGATTGTTACACGAGTATAAAAAAAATGCACACACAAATTAATGATATTACATGTATATACAAAAAAGTTACATTTGTTGGACTGTATGAATGCTAGACATAAAATTTTACCTATATATATGGGAGATTCTCTGGTATACCTAGCGTATCGGTAGGTCAAGTTTTTTAATATCGTTAAATCTATTTATTTTTTGACTTTTACGTGATTTTATACAGATTTAACGGACAAAAAATTTAGCCTACCGATTTTATATATATATATATATATATATACACACACATTTTGTACTTGTTTAATGTGATTAATCAGGTTTTCAAGAACAGGTTATTATTATTTCAACCACAGAGTACTTTGGTTCAAAAACTAAAAATAGGTACCATTTTCTTTAGCCAGGAATGAGTACAGTATCGCTTAAAAGAGGCAATTTACCATCGAGATTCATCATTAGCGTTGCTCTATTTTGAAGGGCCAATTTTCGAGTTCATTTTCAAATTCTCATTGATCAGCCACAAGCTGCTAATTAGTGTGGTCGTATGGGCTTGCCAATATTTAGAAATGAAAATGTATTTTTACTCTACATGTAAAATTGTTATTTTTAATCGTTAAATTAATTTTTTAAAAGTTAGATGTATAGATGTTCACATTATAATAACTTATTCAATTTGCTACTAATCTTCTTTGCTTTTTTACCCTGTTGAAATAATAACTAATATCCCAGAAATTAATGGCACTCCTTTCATTATGAAATTGGTTCAAAGAAAAATATAATAAGAAAATCATATCATAATCAACATCAAAAATTGCATCTATAAATGTTTATAACTAGCAACAACTATTGATGAATACATAATTGTTAAATGAATAAAAAGTATTAGTGAAATACAAAAGCAAATAATTAAAATTAATATTATTTTTAAAATATTTACTTATTTATTGATAACCTCCATAAAAAATTGGATTAATTGCAAAAGTTCCCCTTAAATTATATTTCTTGTAATACTTTGTCCTTGATTTTTAAAACGTAACTATTGTTCTCTTAAACAATAAAATGTTTATAAAAAAGCCCAATATGTTAGGTTTTTAACTAAAATGAACATTTAATTTGATATTTTGAGAGTATTTTAGTAAATCTATGGTTTAAAATTTAATTTGAATTTAAACTAACTTAGATATAAAAAAAATTCATAAATCTTTTTATTCTACCAAAAAAGATTCATAAAATTTTTAAGATGTATTATAATTAAAAGTTTAAATTTAAATTAATTTTAAACCTTACAAAAACCATAAAATAATAAATTAAATGTTAATTTTCGTAAAAAAATCTAATATAAAGAGTTGTTTTTGTTAATATTTCATTATTTATAGAGAATAAATCTTACATTTTAAACACGAAGAGGCAAAGTATTATAAGTGATATAATTAAAAGAAAATTTTTGTAATTAATCATAAAAAATTGTATCTTTGCCCCTTTCGAACTTTATTATCATTCATCCATCATTACTTTTCTTTAACCTAAATTAAAACCACCGAACTTTGTGACCTCGTACGGTCAAACATCGGAAGAAACGAAGCTGCAAACTCACACCGGTGGTAGAAGTTTCTGCTTCTCTCTCTCTCTCTCTCTCATCGGTAAGGGTTTTTCTCCAGAACTGAATAATTTCTTTTTATTTTAGTGTTTTGGTAATAATTGAATTTCGGAACATCGGAACATCCTGTGAGATATGGTTGGGAGAGAAGAGAATCGTGTATTTGTGGGAGGATTGGCATGGGAGACTTCTCATCGACACCTTCAAGACGCTTTCAGTCGCTATGGCGAAATTCTCGAATGTGTGGTATGAAAATTCATCTTTCTTTTCGTTTAGACTTCAATTTTTTAATAATGATTTGTTCAGATTTCTTGTTCTGGCTAATTATCTGGCGCAAAATTGAGGATCATAATTATTATTATTTTTTTTTGGTTTCCTATGCTTTATGTTCATTATTTTATTTTAATTTGTGGAAGTTTGTGCCTTTAATCATGATATGGTTATTGTCCAATTTTTATGCAAAATTTATGTACTTTTTGAGTTAATATAGAGTTATTTCTATGTGTTTACCTAATTCCATAGTATTTTCTGTGATTTTTGGTTCATGATTACTTTGTTACTTTGGCTGTTCGATTTGCTAGTTTGCTAAAATGTAATTGATGATTGGTTTTTTCGCTTCAAATGTAATTCTTGTTGGTGCCTTAACTCACTACTCACTTGTGGTCCTGAGAGAGATTTGTAGTTCAGTATCATGATGAGGTTAAGGTTGTTTTCACTTTAGGTTGTGGCGGACCGAGACACGGGCCGCCCTCGCGGGTTTGGATTTGTAACCTTTGCTGATCATCGAGCTATGGACAATGCAATCAATGATATGGATGGTCGGGAGTTAGACGGCCGGGTTATCTCGGTGAACAAGGCGAAGCCAAAAGTTAGTGACGAGGATGTTGGTTTTGAGTATGGCAGGGACTACATTTCAGGTGGCAGTCACAGGGGAGGAGACAGATTGGCAGGGCGTTCCGACTGTTTTAAGTGCGGTCATCCTGGACATTTTGCACGTGAGTGCCCTTTGGGCGATGGTGGGGGGCGTTTCTCATCGCAGTTTGGCTCTGGCAGAGGTGGCGGCCGTGGAGATCGTTTCAGGTTGGACCCTTATGATGATCACTTCAGCCGGGAGCGTTATGGAGACAGGGATCATTTGAATATTAGAGATAGCCGGTACGAGAGCCATGACCGTTATGGCAGTGATAGATATAACAGGTATGCACCTGCTCGTGAAGGCTATGCAGGTGACAGATATGTCGATCGGGAACTTCAAAATGAGTATGGCAGTGACAGAGGTTATTTCAGGGATGGAGGGCTGAGACTTGGTGGTGACAGGTATGGAAGTGGAGGGCCAGACCGGTTGGACAGGGGAAGCTATAGGGATAGAACCGGTCCTTATGACCGTCACCGAAGGGTAGACCATCTATCATCATACGATCGGTACTGAGGCGGGTGGTCAGTTTCTTTGTTAGGATGACTTTCAGATGACACCAGTTTGTCTGCTTTTCAGTTTCTGATTCATGTGAAGGAGGCATTGCGTAGCTAGTTGCTTTGTCTGTTGCGATCGACCTAATGTAGTTCTCTTGTTTCTTTCTTAGCTTTAAATGATTGGAATTTGGAAGTTGTCAAACTTGAATGTCTAGAACTCAATTTGGGTATGTTATGGTTGATTCTTACTTCAGTGAGAAAGGGACAGGAAATTGAATTGAACTAGCAATGCATATTGTTTATCGAAATATGAGGCGGGTTGAGAGACTTTTGTGGATGGTTAAAACTTTGGAATTAACTGTTTTCTTGGTATGAGATGCTGTTTAAATTTCTCACAAGACAGGCAGACAACAAAAGGGAATGCATAATGTCTTTTGACCCTTTTCCTGTTTTCTTATGGTAACTGTTGCGTTTTCTAGCCGAGCGGGTGGTAAACTGTACGGCTGCTTACTCCGCCGGTATACTGTGTTTTTTATTCTGCTTGTTCAAGATATCCCTTTTTAAGACTAAGGTAGTTAAAGTTTAGTTTAGAATTCCATTAACGACCCTATTTATGGGAGTCTGGCCGTTGTTATTTGTAGTCGATTTTTTCCAAAAAGGAAAGTTGGAGCAATTGGGAAGGCACTTCAAGTACTGAGGTAATACGAGCGGGAATATATTGCCAAAATTTTCATAAGCCAAATAAAATGGTCACGGTTTCACTGGTATATCTATGGTTCTTTGTTGGCTCGAGGTTGTGTTTCTGGTGGTGCAGCAACAGTGAGAGTAGAACTGGTGCTTACAGCGGCACTGTTTTCTATTTCTACCAGTGTGTTGCCATTTCCGGTGGACATGATCTCAGTCTCGCCCTTTTCCTCTCTAAATTTCTTGTAGATGTCACTTTTGTAAAACCTTCTTGTCCGAAGCACTAAAATAAATGAAACAAGGCACCCGAACAATGTCGCCACCGTGATTACTAGGAAAGCCATCTTGTAACACCTCCCTCCATTGCATGTCAGCTCCTGTCCAGCTTTCCTCACAAGGCCAAGAGCTTCCATCTGCTTTCGAGCCTCTTTGTCATACAAGTGACCAGCAACTTTCACATTGAAAATGTAAGACCCGAGGGGGCTCGAAAGAGCCCCAACGTTGTAAAGTGTGGAGTAGTATTTGAGGCCAAAGAGTTCGGATATGATCACAAATAATAATGATAGTTGAGCTCCATAGCAGAACCCTGTGATTATTGAAGCAAAGTAAAGAGAATGTGGGACACCGAAGGCTATGAGGAGATGGCCAACACAGGAGAGAAGAATCACTGCAGTGAGCATTGAGGGACGAGGGAACATGTACTTTGCCAAGAGAATTTCAGAGGCGAAGCCTGCAGTGACTCGTCCAAGAAAATTCCATATGCTCACGAGTGATATGAAGGTCGTGATGCTGTGACCTGGATAGCCTAAGGAGCTACCTAGCTGTCCCAAATTGTCGATTGCTGTCAACGAACCCCCGGCGCTGCAAGTTAAGGCGGTGAAGAGAATTATCATGTCAATGCTGAAAGCCGCTTGCAGTATGGTGTAATCCTCACCTCTATCTGGTGCCTTGAAGATTTTCTTTACCCAACATAAGTATGGCATTTGTGAACTCACCAAAGCTCTGTTTGTTATAGGTTGTGGCTCCGAGCTTTCTGGGTTTTCATTAACATGCGATGGTGGTTCTGATATTCGAGGGTTTTCGGTCATTAAAGTGAATTTGGAAGGGTCTGTTTGGCCCTGCTTCTTGTGCTTCCACAACTTCAGTTCTTCGTTAATAACAACATAAAGTGAGAGGAAGAGTAGGACCAAAACTACAGAAGCACTCGCAGCATACTGGAGTCTATTAAAACGTAGCCTGTTTTGTATAATAATTAAGGCCATGAGAGATGCTGCAACACCAAGTGACACATAGAGAAAGTTACAGAAGACTCTTAGCTTGTTTGGTTGTCGGACGCGCTTCATGATGCGAATTGTTCGAAGAAAAACCAAGGAAACAGCGGCTGGAAGCCACGCGATGAGCAAGACAAGAGCCTCCGAATCATCTTTATAGATGGCGTGGTAGAGCTGCGTCAAGATCGCACCACTTAGGACAATCAGCCCCTTCAAGAAGCCTATAACACTGCCTCGGCTTTCTGGGAAATTCTTCACACAGGCAACTAACGCAGCAGTATTGGGAAAAGAGAGCGAATTCGCAGCAATGCAGATGTAAAGGCACATTTGCCAAACATGGGGTTTTGCAATGTGCCCGGCTATGGACATCCATATCATGAAGTAGCCAAAGAAGTTCATAGCTGCACCGACTGACAGGACGACCCAAGGGGGCGAGACCTCATTGATGAGTCCCGCCAAGACCCCCAAATTGCCTCCCAAGTCCTTGAAGAAACTTATCAAGTTGAGGGTACTTTGGTCGTAGCCCAACGACGATTTGATGTCGTTTGAGTAGAGACCGAACATGTAACTCGATCCATTGACGCTCATTATCAAGATTGTGGCAAAGACCATGAACCATTTGCCTGCAAATACTTGTAAAGCAAAGAGCCTCAACTCTTGCCAAGAATTGAAAAGCGCCATTGTTTTTTTCGGGACCACGTAGTGATGATTTGTAGAGTTGCAACTAATAAACACATGACTAGGTCCAAGTTTGTGATTAATATATCGGATGTTAAACATCTATGAACTTTCTTGGACTACTTGTTTGGAGGGAATCTAGTTTCTTGTGTTCTTGGTTGGTGAGCAATGTCATGCACAATTACAAACTCTACTTATTTATCATGCAGGCCGATATATTGTTGTATTTTAGCTTTTTTTTTTTCTTTTCTTTTAAGCTTATTGTTAAGGACTTTGTACATTCGGTTTGTTTGTTTTTGAAAAGAACCTATCATGGTGAGTCAGGCCCTTGCCTATACATCAAAAGTCTAGATCGAAGAGGACGAGAAAAAAACGAGAAAAAAGAAATAAAAATGAGAGAGATGAAAATTAATCCGTCTTCAACTTACTGGAGATTGGATATTAAGCAGGGTGGATGCTAAACCACAGTTACTTCTTGTTCAAACCCACTCGCAAATAATCTGCAAGTGTATCAACAACTAGCACAAATATTTTAAAATCTAAAACGATATATATATATATATATATATAGATAAAATATAGGTAAATTCTCCAATCCGATACCGGATTGGAGCGACACATATATATTTCTTTTAAAAACATGTATATTTTCTCTTAAAACGTATATATAATTATTTAGATAAATTATAGATGTCTCCTCACATATATATATTTTAAAAGAAAATATACATATTTTAAAAATATATATATATATGTGCCGCTCTAATCCGGTACCGAATTAGAAACCATATATATATATATATATGTATGTACTTTTTCCTTCATGTTACGTATTCATGAAGTAGATGTTGTATACGACTCTCGTTGGTACAACATTGGCCGTTGGTCCCACATCTATACGGTTAGAATATGAGTGTTGGTGGTACATTATAAAAGGAGATAATTAGGCTCTCTACGACTTTAAGAGCCACATTTTTATGGATTGCTTGACATATACCGTTTTTGGATAATAAAAAGACAATTTTATCACTCTTCACCTTTCACTTGATCAACTTCCTCTTCTCTTTGGCAATCTCTCTTTTCTATTTTTTTTTTCTTCCATTTAATCAGTGTTCTCGTTAGCTGAAAATCAAAGAATTAATGGGTTTTCCTTGGTCAATCAATGTTATCTTTAGTTCCAACATCAAAGAGAATGTATGGATATTGCAAATTAAAATGAATAGATGTGATTTTTCATTGGTCAAACGATATTAACTTTCCTCAGTAGGTTAAAGATTGAGATTATCTGCGGCGGTAGTTGAAAAGAGAAAGGAGCATTGGTGCGAGAGAAGAGAAATAGAAAGGGAAATTTTTGAGTTTATTTTGGGGTGATTAATTTTGGTATTTTAAATGATGAAAGTGATTGGTTTGAAATGAAAAAAAAAAAAGTGGCATTTCTCCATTCACCCCCAAAGAAGTAGTATTTCTTTAGTTGAAAAAATTTATGTGAGGCATAAAATTATTTAAAATGTTTGCTAAGTTTAAAATTGTTAAGGTTGCAATTTTTTAATTTTTAGAATTGGTGTCGATGTTACACACAAAAATGATCAAAACGATTACAAACTTGGTCGATTTATTTTATAATTAAGACTAGATCTAAACGTATCCATAATCACCAAATTAGAATAATAAGCAGAAATCACTCCACTCTCAGTCAATTTTTAAATCTATTTTCAGAAAAATCAACAACATTTTTGTTAGAAGTATTCAGCTAAGACACGGAATCATCAGAATCCCACCTTGAAATATTATTCATTTCTCCTTAATAGTCATACACATGAAGTGTAAAATTGATTTCTAACACAACGTAAACATATTGTGGTCCAACAATATGATTGTATTGTCAAACTCAAATTATATCAATAGGAGTTTTGAATTTTCTTTTGGTTTTTCATTTTTTATAATTAACTCTCCTTTTTAATATTCATTACATAGCTGTGCTATTTTGTGCATGGTCTTGCATTCCACATCCATAATGTTATGTCTATTTCGAAAAGGGGCAAGAATATGACGCATAGGGTTGTTCATAAACTCACAAAATCCATAGGCTCAACCCACCCCAACCCAACTCGAAAAATGTAATTTCTAATATTAAATTTTTTTTTTGTGGCCCAATGTCTGGCTCGAAGTTTTAGGACGGGGTGTGGGTTGGGCCTATAATGGCCCGTATACCCCAACCCAACTCACACTCTAACTTATCTCTTCTAATATCTAACCCTAGGCAGACAACTCATTTCTACTATCTAGTTTCTTCATATTTAAATTAAGCATCTATGTTTGCTTTATGTTAAGACTAATTTATGAGTGTAGACTAATTTATGTTTGCTTTATGTTTGATGTTGGATGGACTACTTTGCTTCATGTTTGATGTTTGATTGAACTTTGAGTCTTTGATTCTTTGAATGTTGAAACCGACCATCCAACCCATCTCGCACCACCCCAACCCAACCCAAACATCATTGGGTTGTGAAATTTTTCTAACATCGTTGAGGCTAAATATGTGCAACCCGTACCTTTTAAAGCGGGGAAAGAAAAAATCCTATCCCGCACCAACCCAACAGCCCTAATAACGCAGCTAGTGACCTTATCATTCAAACACAATGCAAGTTTAACATTCAACCAGAAGTGTTTGGTTGGAAATTGAATAGGGTGGGTATTTTGAGCATTCATTGTTTCTGTTAAATGTGAGATTTTGAGGGTTCATGAATCACCTTTTGGTCGTTATGTATCTTTTTCTCTTTATGTGTGTGTGGGGCTCATGGCTGGTTTGGACCCATCGTCTCCACCCCGTAAGAACTGCGAGATCACCCCAAGATGCTTTCGGTAGGGCAAAATTGTTTTAGGCTTAAAAGCTTAGATTCTCTCATTCATCGGCCAACCTTTCTTTTTTTTTTCTTTTGGCACAAATTCTTCAAGGAAGAATAATGGGAGTGTGGACAGCACCCAAAATATTGTGTTTGTTTATCAATTAGGTTTAAACCTTATCAGCTTTTGGTATTCATGTCAAACTTTGCCGCATAACAAGCCACTTACACCAAAATCTTTTGAGCATATTGCTCAAGAAAGAGCAACGGCATATGTCAAAACATTCTATCATAAACAACATAATTGTGCACGTGTCAAAATCTGTAGCTTTTGTATAACTGAAATGACCTTTTGTCTTAAAATTTTTTTACCCTTAATTATTTATATATATATTTTTTAAGATGCATGTCATTTTTCATCAAAAAAAAAAAATTATAATAAATTAGGAGAATTCTACGAAAGAGTATGACAAAACACTCTCGATATGATATAGTTTTGAATGGTCACACTATCAAAATCATATTAAATTGATTTTAAAACTAAATTATGCGGTGGAGTATTTTTTTTTAAATATCTATATGAGAATTATCCTAATAATAGTAGTGGCAGTACCTGTCACAGTTAGCTCAAATTTTGGGAAGTTTGCTAGCACTTATCCTTTTTATATCCGGAATACACTAGAAAGGAATAACAAGAGTTGTTAAAATGGAATTTCCCTAGAATCAATTCAGGAAATATGTTACCCATCATTTTCTAGCATCTGGGCCACATAATCCCAAGAACCATATCACTACAGATTGAAAAATCATTGAACCTTGAATCTCCCACATGTTTTTTATCTTTTTTTATTTTCTTCATCTAGCTAGTCAATATAAAACTCTGTGTAGTACTTGTATTATATATACGAGCCTTTGCTATAACATACGGCTATAACTCAAAGCTGAACCAAAAGAAAGAAAGAAAGTAGTGAAACATGGTTGAATTAGCTTCTTTCACCACCGGTTATGGCGGTTTTCGCCATAGTTTCAGTTACCAAGTCCTTCTAGGAAGATGGTTCATGTTCTTTGCCTCATTACTAATCTTGTCAGCTTCTGGTGCAACTTACATGTTTGGCCTCTACTCCACAGACATCAAGACCTCTTTAGGATATGACCAAACCACACTCAACCTCTTGAGCTTCTTCAAGGACTTGGGGGCCAACGTCGGCATCTTTGCGGGGCTGATCAACGAGATTATGCCACCGTGGGTGGTGCTCTCCGCCGGAGTCGTCATGAACTTCTCCGGCTACTTCATGATCTGGCTGGCGGTCACCGGTCGGATTACCAAGCCCCGGGTGTGGCAAATGTGCTTGTACATTTGTGTTGGGGCTAATTCTCAAACTTATGCCAATACAGGAGCTATTGTGACTTGTGTCAAGAACTTCCCTGGGAGTAGAGGAAGTGTGTTGGGGCTATTGAAGGGCTTTGTTGGCCTAAGTGGTGCTATTATAACTCAATTGTACCATGCTTTCTATGGAGACGACACAAAGTCTCTCATCTTGCTTATTGCTTGGCTCCCCGCCGCTGTTTCCTTCGTTTTTCTCCGGATAATTCGGACCATAAAGAGCGTCGAGCGTCGGACAAGCGAAGAATGAGCTCAAGGTCTTCTACCATCTCCTCTATATTTCTCTTAGCCTTGCTGGGTTCCTAATGGTTTTGATCATAATCCAAAACAAGCTAAGATTTAGTAGAGTTGAGTATGTTGGTTGCTCTTCAATTGTTCTCTTTTTACTCTTTCTACCACTTGCAATTGTCATCAAAGAAGAGTTGCTTCTCCGAAAGAGTTCCAGTACTTCTAATTTAGAAATTGTGGTAGCCGAAAAAACGCCCGAATTACCTTCCAGTCCTGCTCCGGATCAGAAGCACACTTCTTGCTTCAGTGACGTTTTCAACCCGCCAGAGAGAGGCGAGGACTACACCATTTTGCAGGGGCTATTCAGCGCCGACATGCTGATCCTCTTTGTGGCAACGATCTGCGGCGTGGGCGGAACGTTGACGGCAATTGACAACCTCGGTCAGATCGGAAACTCGTTGGGTTACCCAAGTCACAGCACAACCACATTCATCTCCCTTGTGAGCATATGGAACTACCTTGGGAGAGTAGCCTCAGGCTTTGCCTCCGAAATCTTCTTGACCAAATACAAGTTCCCACGCCCACTTATGCTAACTTTTGTGCTCCTCTTCTCCTGCATTGGCCATCTCTTGATCGCCTTCGCGATCCCGAACTCCCTCTACTTCGCCTCCGTGATAATCGGGTTCTGCTTCGGGGCTCAATGGCCGTTGATTTTCGCAATCATATCGGAGATCTTCGGGCTCAAATACTACGCCACTTTGCACAATTGTGGTGGCTTGGCTAGCCCGGTCGGGTGTTACATTCTAAACGTGTTAGTGGCCGGTCGTTTGTACGACAAAGAGGCTTTGAGGCAATTGGAAGCTCAGGGCCTAACAAGGAAGCCGGGGCAGGACTTGACTTGCAAAGGGGTTCATTGTTATAGAATGGCATTTATTATAATCACTGCGGCCGCATTGTTTGGAAGCTTTGTTTCTGCAATTTTGGTTGTTAGGACTAGAAAGTTCTACAAAGGTGATATCTACAAGAAGTTCAGAGATCAAGAGGCTAAAAATGCTGATTCTGATCATCATGTGGATAACATGCCTGCAAATTCAAATGGGGTTTTGCCATTAACTCAGATAGATAAGTCTACTTCAGTTCAACCATCAAAGAAAGAGACAGAACCCCATATAAGTTCTTGAATTTATTGGTAAATCCATAACTGACTCTACTTTAATGTGTTGAATTCAAAGACGCACCTTGAAATTCGAAAAAGAAAAGCGTATATTGAATTATGATTATGTGCTTTAGTAGGACACATGGTTTGGTTTGGTTTGGTTTAGTTTTCTTTTATTTTCTCTCTCTTCTTCTTCTTTTTTCTTTTTTTTTTTTTTTTTTTTTTTTTTTTTTTTAACTTTGATATGTTTTCCAGGAAAACATTACAAAGGAAGTGTTGCATTATTCTGCTTGTTGTTCGCCCGTATATTTAGGCCCTATTTATTTCACTAATTTGAGTTTAAAATTTGAGTTTTACTACAGTAAAAAGTTCTCAAAAACAGTCACATCTAATTTTTTTGTTACAGTAAAAAACTCTCACATAAAATCACATTTCAATTCAAATTAAAAACTTAAATCAACGAACTGAACGGACCCTTAAAAATTGAAGTCGTGTGCAAATGTTGTTCGTTGCTTTTCCACGGAAGTGGACAAACCTAGTATCAATCATGTGAGCAGCAATAAGGAATTCAAGACAAAACTAGGCAGTTCAAAGTCAGCTAAAAACAAACTGGGTTTGACCAAGTCTTTATATTCGGCTAAAATGGCCCCAACTAGAAAGCTACTCTCAGCTCAGAATCACTATCATCGTAAGAAAGATATCAATCCTTTTTTTTTTTTTTTTAAGAAGATATATACACTTAGACAATAAGTGAATGGTGTCAAAAAGATATTAACGGTGTATAACTACCCGTACCTTCACCTGGTATGATATTATCTGCTTTGGGTTTGAGCCCGCACAGTTTTTATTTTTGGGTTTAAGGCCTCATACTATTAGGAGGTGGTGTCATTCTTTATAAACCATGACCCATCTTCATCCTAGGCGATGTGAGACTGCACAACTTATCATTTCTTGGCCTTGTGCCTCAAGAGATTGATGGTTGTCACAATCACCCCTCCTCATGGGAGCCCAACGTCCTCGTTGACCACATTTTCGGCTGGGTAGAGGCTCTGCTACAATATGTAACGACCCGCACCTCCATATGGTATGATATTGTCCGCTTTGAGCCTGAGCTCGTACGGTTTTTACTTTTTGGCTACACCCCAAAAGACCTCATACCATTAGGAGGTGGTGTCATTTATTATAAATTAAGATCCGTCTTCATCCTCAGGTGATGTGAGAGTGCACAACTTACCTTTTTTTGACATTGTGCCTCAAAAGATTGATGATTGTCCCACGGTATTTAATATCACACACTAACAAGTAAAGGTGTCATGTAATGTCGGATTCATTAGTCATCTTTTGATTGTGACTCGTAAATAGAGATTCTCTGTACGTAAATTCTTCTCCTAACATAATAAAACAACCCTAAGTTAAACCCTTTCCCATCTTCACTTACCAATTCATCCATTCTACCGAAGAGAACATAGGCCAAAATATGGTCATCAAATAACATGAAATTGCTATTAAATATCCAGAAATAGTAGAAAATAGCCAATATAAAAAGCTTAAGAAAGTATATAGATCAATTTTTAGTTATAAAAATTAATAGGTCATAACTTGTCAAGTTATGGTTCATAATCAGATAAATTATGGACAAACTTGTCAAGTTATGATTCATAGCCATACATGGTTCATAGCCAGACAAGTTATGGACAAAAACAGTAATTTGATATATTTATTAACTTATATAAACTATTGATCTATTAATTTTAATTCATCTCAAATCTTCACTTATTTTCCTCTTTCTCCCTTAAATATCAGCTTTCTGAATATGACCATATATAGAGCTATAACAATTAATTTGAGGACACAAACTGTTAGGTGCTCCTTTCATCGGTCTATCTTACATATGAATGTATGGCCACTTTTCAATGTCGGTACGACATAGTAATTCTAAGCCTGGTCCACTTTCTATGACCTATTTTAAATAAACAAATAAATAAATAAAATTTGGGATTAATTTCATAAATATCCCTAAATTTTATACTATATTTTAACATGCTCCTAAATTTTAAATAGTTCATTTTTCCTTGTGTTATGTACGCATCCTAATTTAAAATACCCAAACATTTATAGAATTAAGAAAATGATGATGTAGTAATAGTACTATTTATACTTTTTATAAATGACTTCTAAATTATTGATGATAGGCTAACTTCCTCCTTCGATTATTACTTTTGTGCCGATTTGTCCTCCTATTTTTAAAAATTAGGAGTAATTTGACACAAAATCAATAATTCATAGTGCATTATAAAATAGCATTAATTCATGGGGTGTTTG
This sequence comes from Morus notabilis, assembly GCF_000414095.1. Lineage (NCBI taxonomy): Eukaryota > Viridiplantae > Streptophyta > Magnoliopsida > Rosales > Moraceae > Morus > Morus notabilis. The sequence goes on from NW_010361697.1 coordinate 108,527, forward strand.
AGCCATTTTTCATGCTTTAAAAGGCGAAATGAATCTTTTTTAGAATTTGGGTGTCATGTTTAAACAAAGTATAAAGTTTCAAGGGCATTTATGCAATTAATACTAAAAGTTAAACTAACAAAAAAAATTAGAATGTGCTGTTATTCTCTCTAATTTGAATTTACCTCCTATTTATTCTATTTTTAAACTTGATTATAATTTAATAATACCGTTAATATAATTGGAAAAAAAAAAAAAAAAGGCTTGGTGCCTAGTGTCACTCGTGATTCAGCAGTACCAATGTTTGTTACTCTTACATTGTTCTAACTTCATTTTCCTCTTCTCAAGATTGGTATCCAAAGACAAGCACTCAGAGAACTTTGGTAAGAGAATTTATATCATGCTTTGAATTATAATTCATGATTCGTTACAGTATTTTCTCTTATAAAAAATACACATAAATAAAAAATAATTATAATCTTATGATTCTAATTTATAAACTAAACGTTTTCTCAAATATTTCACATTATCATGGACTCATGTGAAGTTGAAGCTTGTCCCTACTTTCCAACTCGAGATTATCACTTTAAAAAATTTTCTAATTTGTTATTAACGTTTTTTTTTTGTTTGAAACTAACAAAATTTGTGCTAGTCATTTTTGTGCCTTTTCTTATCGCATCAATTTGAAGTTCAAGGTCTTGGATGTATGATAAGATGTCTCTGTACAAGTTTGAAATTTGAATCTTTCTCTTGTGTTACGATCAAAGGTCAATTGAAATGACACAACTTACACTTGCTTTTTGGCCTTTTTTGTTAATCTCTGATAGAGATTTATGGAATTTATCTCTAATAGTTAGAAGGGCATTTAAAAATATTTTCATATAAGAAAAAGCACTCGAGTGTTTTCCTAATTTTAAATGAATTATATTTTTAATAAGGTGCAGAAAGAATACCTTATCAGTAGTACTGTATTATTTTTTATTATGAAATTACATCTGATTCGCATAAAAAATGAAACTTAATGAAAATTTAATGATATAGCGAATATTCAATATAGTCCTATATGTTAGTAAATAAAGGATCTAATCCAGTATGTTGCTGACAAAAATGGATGGAAGCTAGCTGTATTGCAGAATTACACAATTAAATTAGTGCATGTTTTGTTGATATATTTAAATCTATGCTTTTGATTCTGCTATAGTGTTTTCTCCATAAGAAAATTTAAGTAAAAAGAATTTTTTACAACAGTTCTCTTATAAAGTTCTCACTAATGAATCAGAATCACTGACTTGAACGTATGAACTATACGGGTTAACTCTGCATTTATTTCATAAATTTGAACTACTATTTAAAACTTGTTGTTGCAGTTTTTCTCTCATAAAATTTAAATTTCTATTTGTTAGCAAATAAAGGATCTAATCCAGTATGTTGCTGACAAAAATGGATGGAAGCTCGCTGAATTGCAGAAGTACACAAATAAATTAATGCATGTTTTGTTGATATATTTAAATCTATACTTTTTGATTTTGTTATAGTGTTTTCTCTATAAAAAAATTTAAATCAAAAGAATTTTTGACAACAGTCCTCTTATAAAGTTCTCACTAATGAATCAGAATTACTGACTTGAACGTTTGAACTATACGGGTTAACTTTGCATTTATTTCATAGGTTTAAACTACTGTTTAAATCTTGTTATTGTAATTTTTCTCTCATAAAATTTAAATTTCTATTTGTTAGTAAATAAAGGATCTAATCCAGTATGTTGCTGACAAAAATGGATGGAAGCTAGCTGTATTGCAGAAGTACACAATTAAATTAGTGCATGTTTTGTTGATATATTTAAATTTATATTTTTAATTCTGCTATAGTATTTTCTTCATAAAAAAATTTAAATCAAAATTTTTTTTGACAACAGTTTTCTTATAAAATTCTCGCTAATAAATCAAAATCACTGACTTGAACGTATAAACGGGTTAATTCTGCATTTGTTTTATAAATTTAAACTGCTGTTTAAATCTTATTGTTATAATTTTTCTCTCATAAAATTTAAATTTCTATTTAAACATTTTTATTCAAATTTATGCATGAAGCATGTCTTAAGTTTTCCCTCAAATAAAAAAGTTGAAAAGACTGAAAATGCCAGTTTAACTTTTGGAAAATCATCATGACTTTGGTGATTGAGAGCAATAAAACTTTCTAGGTTGGTAGAGAAGAAAAGATGCATTTTAGTCTCTCTCCTTGAGAAATATAGGGCTCAACTCGGGCCTCTTTGTAGGACTTGAAAACAAACTTGGTTGGAGATGAGATTAATTAGGGCCGGCAATTTTAGACACAACACGATGAAACGATACGAAAATGACACGAGATAAATGAGTTTAGACCGCACGATTATTAATTGGGTCGTTAACGGGCTGTCACAAATAACACGAAAATAAACGGGTTGAATTCGTGCCAGCCCGTTTAACACGCTTAACCTGTTTAGTTATACGGGCTATAATCGGGCCGACACGACACGACCCGAACCGACCCGTTTATTAATCCATATATATATATATTTATATTTTTTTTAAGATAAAACCCTAGCTTCTCTAATTCTCTTTCTCTCATTCTCTCATTCTCTCACAGCCCATTTTATTTATATTCTCTCATTTGCATGAAGGGTGTTTGATAAAAGGGTTAACTTAATTTAACACTCTAATTTTTAAATAAGTTATGGCATGTTGATAAAATTACAAAATGCCAATGGACTTGTAGATGGATGATTTATAGATGGACTTGTAGATGGTTGATTACAAAATGCAAACGAGATATCCTATTTCCGAAATGAAAAAGGAGCAATAATGAAGCTATATGCATATGTGTATGAGGAAGCTAAAATTTTTATTAGGACTAATAACTATGAGAAAATTTTAAAGCGTATAATATTATATTTTCAAATTTTCAGAGGGGGCTTTATACCATTTTTAAAAAAATTATTCTTACTTATATATAGGTAAGAAATGAGAGAGAAAAAGGTGAGGGGACTCAAAGCCTTTATTTTCTAAGTGTCTGTGTAGAAATAGGAGTTGTTAGGCAAAATATAAAATAGATGAACAGAGTTGATGAAACTGAAATGACAATTAAAACAACAATAAGAACAGTTAAAAAAAATACAATAATAATGAAAAAGCTGATGAAAGAAAAAAAAAAGTTAAAAAACTATGGCGCTTGCTTTGCAGCATACAACGATTTACTAGTAACAAAGTGAAATAACTATATAACGACTTACTAGTAGCGAAGCAAATGATGGTAGGCTCATGTTTAGCAGTTAGTAGTTAGGGTTTGTTAGGAGGAATTAGGAGTTAGTAGCTCATTAGAGTCGTGGTGATACTGGTAGATTCAAATTTTTATTGCCATTTAATAAAGGGAGAAAGAGAAAAATAGGCCAAGACTTGAGATGAATTAAAATTAATAGGCCAATAGTTTACATAAGTTAATAAATAGGCTAAATTATTGTTTTCGTCCATAACTTGTCTGGCTATGAACCATAACTTGATAAGTTTGTCCATAACTTATCTGATTATGAACTATAACTTGACAAATTATGACCTATTAATTTTTATAACTAAAAATTGACCTATATACTTTCTTAAATTTTTCATGTTGGCCTATTTTCTACCATTTTCCTTTAATAAAGAGCAATTTCTTATGTGATATTTTTTCAAGAATTAGTTAAGTTGCTAATATTGGTATCAGAGCAGTAACAGTCCATAGCAAATCTTTCCCACGAACCGTGGCCCACATATCTAATTCCCCTACTTCAAGAGGATGTGGAAGCATTGAGAAATCGACTTGGTCTGGTGCACCAGAGAGAGGGAAGGAGAATTTTTGAGAAAAGAAAAATGTTTTGAAATTTTGATATAACTCAAATGAGGAGTAGTAGATGATATGATAATTTTATCTCTTCCTATGTGGGATAGGAATATTGACCTCTTTCCCATGTGCCACAAGAGAGATTTTTTTTTTAGTTTCCTATCTTTATGGGAGCACATTAAAAATCAATTATCCGTTCATCCGTTAACTATTTTGAGCAAATGAAAATATTATTTTAGTTTCCTCAAAGCAAAGAATATAAATTCTTATTGACTCGTCACTAACACAAAATGAGTTATACTCAAAATCAAACCTTAAAATGATACCTCAAAATAGGTTATCAAACCATTTTTCCAACATGAATACACAAGTTGCATTGGTGCGGGTTCCGTTTATACTCTTACCCTTAGAAATGTTTTTTTTTTTTTTTTTTTTTTTTTTTTTTTCCCCCTTAAAAATTTTTTTTTTTTTTTTTTTTTTTTTTTTTTTTTTACCTCCCAAACCTAAAAATTTACTTAAATATTTTTAAAAATTTTTAATTGCATCTCATGCTTGACTTTTAAGTGTGTTTATTATTTAAAGTTTAAACCCTAAATAAACCCATGTCCTTTTTAAGAATCTAAGCTTTAAAAAGTAAAAATACATAAAAGAGACAAAACTTGAAATATATATATATATATATATTGTTGTGTAGTAATTTTAATTTCATTCACACCGGAAAAAAAAAAAAAAAAAAGTCATGGCTCGCTGTAGAAGGGAGGCCAAATACTTGCATAGTTTTTTTTTTTTTTTTTTGGGGAATTTTTAAAAATAACATCAATAAAGTAACACTATTTTATTTATACCATTGTTATTAAATTTATCTCATACCACTAATGATCTACAAGTTGTCTTTTTATAATGCAAATTATATTTTGTAACCTGCATGTTATTTTTCTTGACCTGCAGACTGTTTTTCATAACCTGCAGGTTATCACTTCGTATATTACAAGTTTTTTTCTGTAGTGACATTAAAATTTATGTAGTTACATAAATAATAGAGTTAAAAAAAATAATGGTTAAACTTGAAATTCTTTTTTTTATTTTTTTTTTTCGAGTCAAGGCCCAAATACATGCATAGTTGCACCAACCTTGACGAGCACTTACTAATCTCTAATTTGTATTTGTTGTGTTTTTAGTAGATACCTTAAGCAGTTTTGCTCATGGAACTGAGAACTGGAAAAAAAAAAAAGTTTTTTTTTTTTTTTTTTACAAACATTCTTTAGCTACCCTGCCAATATACTTGTCAATTAACAAGTTGATATAAAACATGGAATCTTTGGTGCAATACCCGAAAGACAAGGACGTTTGGTTTATGTATTTAGAATTATGATTCAGAACTATTCTCATTTTATGTGTATTTTTTGTGAGAGAAAATACTGTAGAAAATCATGAATCATAATTCAGAATTAAGAATGAATATAGGAAACAAACATGTAATGATCTTAGCCTCTTCACTACTGATATAGATTTCTTCCACAATCCCTCCATTAATATGCAGGCAATATTATTCCAAGTTACGTACCATCATTAAAATAGCTGTGGGAATTAAAAAACCAGATACTATTTGCTTGTTCTTCTTACCTAGCTAGTTGTTGACCTTGACCAAGTCTTCTATATCATGACAACGAAAAAAAAAACTAGATTTCATTGCATCCAAACTTGACTGACATAAATATATATATATATATATATATATTCATCTTTATCAATTTGGCCCTTTTAGTCAATTTTTATGTGGTCATGGATGGAGACTGAAGATGTTAAAAGTTTTGTTATGCAGAGAATAGTGCATTTCACAACAAACCTCTTGACGGGTCCAAACCCATTTTTAATTGGTAGATTTGATGCCACATTTTTATAGCATATTGATGAATATTATAATACCCTAACATTATCTTCTCCCACCAAATAAAAGACCTCAATAATTAATCCCATACTATGGATTTCTCTAACAAATGGGTCCACTTTTGTACTGCTGGATTCAATTTCTTGCTAGTAGTATATCATTGGGAGTTTTTTTTTTTTTTTTTTTTTTTTTTGCGAATAACAACAATATTATTATTTTATTTTAATAAATAATAGCAACAGTATTATCATCTCCACTATAATGTATTTACAAACTTTCAAGTAAACGTTTAATAGGTCAAAACTCTTGGCTAAGCACCTTCTTTAAGTTCAAGGTCAAAGTGACCCAAACTCACGGTGTTGTTCCTTTTCAAACCGTGTTAATATTCCTGCTTTGAATAATTCAAACAATATTGTACAAGACTTTTTGACACATTTGGGAAAAATGGTATAAATGGGAAGAATTTTGTAGTAGAATATGAAAATATCTTTTGGTAGGGTACAGTTTTATTAAATATATGCTTGGCGAAAAACAAAATAAATTGTTGTTCTTTTACTTCTATAGCAACCCGAAGATCCGATTAAAATTTTATAGAGAAAATTAATGAATTTGCTCCTTCAACTTATTCTTTTTATATCTTATCTTGTAGATATATAAGAAGAGAGAATAGCTTGTTTTGATTTTTGCACTTAATTGCTTGGCTACTTTTCTTTTTTCTTTCTTTCTTTTTTCAATCTTGTATTTAAGTGCTTTCTCATTAAAAACTTTTCCACTAATTTGCCCATCAACACAATTTTTTTTTTTCAAATATAACCCGAATTCAACATTTCTTCACACCATACTTTAAAATGTCATTTTTTTTTTCAAATGCATCCTAAATATATATATTTTTTAATTTACCCTTTTGCATCAAATGCTTTCTTTTTTTTTTATTTTTTATTTTCTCAAATAAATTCAACTTTTAAATCTTTAAATACTCTTTACTTTACACACACACACACACATATATATATATATATATATATAATAGGAAAGATGCATTTGTTTTTGGACTTTATTTTTTACCATCATCATACATAATATGAAATGGTATTTGATGACTTTCTAATGAGTTTACACTTTTATTTTTTTTTACAGTTTCATTGTTTGTTCTTCAATTTGAAAAATATTAATTAAGTTGACTATATACGTATTCATGTTTGTAACAATGAAAACATTTGTTAGCATGTTATACATGTTTAAGTTCAACTCAAACTATAAGTTGAATTATTTATATACTTATTTATATTTATTTTAATAAAAAAATAATTAAAACAAATAATTATAGGTATTGTCTTTAGTCCGGTTCCCGGATTGGAGCCGCACATAGAATAAAAAGGCGATTGGCCATGCCCACAGTATGAAAAGTGGACTGATATTGACTTAAAAGTTAATGTATCAGAGGGAAGTTAAGCATGTGATGACACTTATAGGAGTTAACATGGTTGAGGTCTGAGTAAGAAACAATAATATAAAAATGAGTTGAAGGCCATATTAGTCATTTTACATCTATTAGAAAATGTACAAAGGCTTAAAAAAATTGACAAATTGATAAATTTACTAGATAGACAAGATTGTAAGGCCAGATACCTATTAGTGTACATTTGTACCAAAGAAAGTGTATTTAAAGAAGTAAAACGTTGTAACATAGACCCGTTCATTTTATCGATTTGAGTTTTGCTATAATAGAAAGTTATCAGAAACAGTTACATTTAATTTTTTTGCTATAGTAAAAAGCTCTCACATAAAATCACATCTCAACTCAAATTAAAAACTCAAATCAGCAAATTAAACGGGGTTAGTTTTGTGTTTAATAAGAGGAGACATATAACTAGGCGTGTATCTCAGAAGCACAGCCTTAATGTAACAAATTTAATACGAGTTAAACAGTTAACCTTAGTTTAATGATCCCATATTTTGGGCTTCCAAAAAAAAATACAAACTTTACCGTGCATTTAATTAAACAAATATAAATGAGTAGAAATAATATGTAGAAGGCATAATGAAACGAGCATAGAGTAATGCTGGGAGTAATATACACATAGATATTCATTTAACTCAATAGTGGGAAGTAAGTAATTAGTAAACGAGGATAGCAAAATATAGAAAATATTGAAATTAATTAGTAGTAGTAAAAGTAAACAACCTTGTGATTGTTAAATTTAATTGAGTAAAATCAAAACAGAAAAGTATTAGGAAGACTACTCCATACTTAATATAAAAGCGTAAATCATTTTTTTGGTTTCATTACCACGCTTCGTTACTTTTTTTTCACCGTTTATTTATTTATTTTTACTTTCTTTCTTTTTATTTTTTATTTTTAAGGACTTTTTTTTGGTACGCTAATATATCTGTAAACCAACTTTTTTGTTTTTTAAATTTATATAAAATCACGTAAAAATAAAAAAGTACGTAAATTTAATAGTTAAAAAAACTCAACCTACTGATACATCAGTCGTACAAGAGAATCTCCCTTATTTTTAAAGCTATCCTCCAATTTCTCTCTCTCTCTCTTTCTCTATCTTCTCTACTTTTTAAGTTCTTATCTTTTTTGCCTAATTGTACGTATTTCTTTTCTCTAAAGTAGCCCTCATAAATATATTTCTTTTTTATTTTCCATTCAAATAATTTCTTTTCATAAATATTCTTGTTTATTTTTTTAAATCATCTTTCTTTAATAAAACGTTTCGTTAGTGAGTTTTTTTCTTTTTTTTTAATTTTCATTCTATTTTCTCTCTCTTTTTTCTCATCCCCTTCTTTTCATTCCTTTTCTTTTTGTCCTATTATACATTTTTTTTATTTCTCTAAATGAGACTCTAATAAATATGTTTTTCATTCTTATCTATACAATCTAGCATGCGTACGCGTACAATTTCAACTAATACGTGTAAATGTGGTAATAAAGCATTATGATTAAGCATATGAATTGACCTACTTTACCTAGACAAAGATAATAACTGAACCTAAATTTCATACCAAACGATGTTTTAAAATGCATACAAAATCAATGGAACAAAGTAAAAAAAAAAAAAAAAAGTATAAGTATGATGTCGTCACGTTTGATATATTAAAATATTACCATCACATTTTAAAAGATACCATTTTAGTACCCTGAAATCAATTTTTTAGAACAAATATTAATAAGTGATATTTTCATTCTCTTTTCCTAATTTCAGATCAAATATTTTGATGCCCGAAAATATTAGTTAATGTTATCCCTGTGTCCAAATATAAATACATGACATTTTCAGTTTTTCTTAATTTCTAAACTATTAAATAAAAAGAAAAAAACAGTATATAAAAGGACATTTCTACTTTAAAATTTATCCAACATTTTTTCTATGACCTTTTCATTTTAACAAATGTAACGTTAGTATTAACTGCCTATTAACAATCAAATGAGATCTCTATTCCTAAATAATTAGAAATAATGTCATAGTAATTGAAACAAAAACGTGAGATACAACTTATAAAATTACTCCCCACGTGGGACTCAAATAGTTTGATTAATAACCGTTATAACTATATCGATGTATATGATTGTGTATATAATATCAAGTGAATAGGCAATTTAAAAAGAAAATGAACATATAATATATGTCTAAGAGGCGCAATTTGTGCGATAAACATAAACATGAATGAAACTGACAGAGATGATTATGAATCAAGCACTTCTCTTCTATTAAAACAACACCAAGATATACTTATACTCATTTTAAATTGCATTTAATATTACTAGAGCCTACGTTATTTGTCAAATATTTTATGGCCCGTTCGATTCGCTAATTTGAGTTTTTAATTTGAGTTGAGATGTGATGTTGTGTGAGAACTTTTTATTGTAACAAAAAAATTAAATGTGACTGTTTTTAAAAACTTTTTACTGTAATAAAATTTAAATTCTAAACTCGAATCAGCGAAATGAACAGAAACTTAATAGTCCTTACTCCTCTATAAACTATTACATGCTCTTAACTTGCCCTTATAAAAATCTAGCCTTTAATGTTTTCATCCAATGGTTCAAAACAATTGCCTGACTTATCAGCCAGTTTTGGATTGTCGGATGCAAGACTCTTCCAATAATTATAATTGTTTTGTACAAATAATTTTTTTAATAAAAAAATGTATGCAAATTGTAAAGTAAAGGAAAAAAAAAAAAAAAGAGTTACAAATGAGGACGTACCTCAGCCAAGTCTCTCATGCTAGTTAATGTAAGAAGTAATATTCATACATACAAATAAAACTTATTTTTTTTTCAAAATTTCTAATGGGGCCACCAACTGTCTACAGTCAGGTCAAAGAATTTAAGGTCCATCTTTTTATAATTCAAATCACAGTTTAAATTTTATTGTTAAAATATTTTATCTTATAAAAATTTAAATTTAAATTTTATATTATAATATTTTTTTCTCATATATACAACTTAAAATCTCAACTTAAATTATAAAATAAACATATCCCAAAGTCCACCACAAATTAATATTAAAAAATATATTAAAAATTAAAAGAACTTTCTCTAATAGGTCGGCTTATCAATATAATCGGTTTCTGATCTTTAAATTTAATTAAAATCACATTAAATTAAAAAAATATACAATACAAATAAATTTTTATACTGATATAAGAGTTAAATAGTAAAAAATTATCAATATTTTATTTTTTCTACTCTCACGCGGAGAATCTCCAAAAAAAAAAAAAAAAAAAAAAAACTATCAAGGCTTAAGACCCTTGGAAAAAAATGTGAAAAGAAATATATATTTAAATTTAGTTGTTGTGTCTTCCTGTGGACCCCCAGTATTTCCAGTTCTTATTTTTATTAGTATGGCCACGTCCGAAAATTTAAATATTTGGAAATTAAAAACGAAAAAGAAATTAAGAAACCGATAAAATCAGTTTATTATTAATTACTTGAAGGGTTATTCAAATTAGGACGAAGAGGCCTTCAAATTAAAATGAGAAGAGTGGAAAATTGTAGATAAAGATAATAAAACGGTTTTTTATTTTCAAAGAATTAAAAAAAAAAAAAGAGATTTTTTTCTAGTTTTTTATATATTTTAGTTAATAAAGCCGTTTTTGCAATCATTACATATTTTATTAAAAGAAAATCATTTTATTAATCTTTTTCTTTTCTTTCTTCCTCATTTATTATCTATTTATCTTCTACCATTCAATTTCGTTCTCTCTCTCTCTCCCAGTTTCTCTCTCTATATCTCTCGTCGGATTGATCGCCGGACCTCTTACCGTCGGATATATCGCCGGCATTTCGTTGATCGTGTTCAGATGACTCTCAGTACGGACTCACCGACCGTGAAATTTCTCGGCGATTCATCTCCGAATTCGAAAGCGGTAAACTTCTTCTCGAAAACCTTGATTTTCAGATCTGTGCTCGTTTTCAGTTCCGATTGCGATTTGAATTTCTGATGCGAAAATTAGCGAGCGATGATTAGCGGATGAATCGCAAGTCCCCGGTTCTGATTTATTGGGGATATAGAGTTCTTTATGCATGTTGATCCATTATTTGGAAGAATCGGCACTTGATTTTAATCCGATCTCAAGCTCCATAACTGAAATTATAGGTTTAGTGTTAGGTTTAGGGTTTGTTATATAGGACAGTTTAGAAGAAATGTTCAGGAAAATTATGAAAGGTCGGAAGCCCTCCAAGTCCGACGCCAATGATCCTTCGCTGTTCGGTTACGGCCTGCCGGCGAATCGCAACTCCGGTTCGGTCACGACCACGAATGTGATTGTGAACCACGCATCACGCGCTGGACCGGTCGTGGTGGGGCCCAATTCCGCCACAGTAACGGGATTAGCCGTTGTGCCGCCGTCGGGCACGGTGGAGCCTCTTCCCATGTTCCGGGATGTCCCGGTCTCGGACCGCCAAAGCTTGTTTCTTAGAAAGTTGCAGATTTGCTGCTTCCAATTTGACTTCTCGGACACGCTTAAATCCGTTAGAGAGAAGGAAATCAAGCGGCAAACTTTGATGGATTTGGTTGATTTCATACAGTCCGGGTCGGGGAAGATCACTGAGACTTGTCAAGAGGAAATGATCAGGATGATCTCAGTAAATATTTTCCGGTGTTTGCCGCCGGCATCCCACGAAAATACAGGTCAAGAGGGCGGTGATCCCGAAGAGGAGGAACCGTATTTGGAGCCCTCTTGGTCGCATTTGCAGCTTGTGTATGAGTTGCTTCTTAGATATGTCGTGTCGTCTGATATTGATACCAAGGTTGCTAAACGGTATATTGATCACTTATTTGTATTGAAGCTACTGGATTTGTTTGACTCTGAGGATCCACGGGAGCGCGAGTACTTGAAGATGATTCTTCATCGGATATATGGAAAGTTTATGGTGCACAGACCTTTTATTAGGAAGGCAATTAACAACATTTTCTATCGGTTTATATACGAGACAGAGAGGCATAGTGGGATTGCTGAGCTTTTGGAGATTCTTGGGAGTATAATTAATGGGTTCGCGTTACCAATGAAGGAGGAACATAAGCTGTTTCTTGTTCGGGCGCTCATACCACTGCATAAGCCTAAGCCAATTGCGGTGTACCATCAGCAGCTGTCCTATTGCATTACCCAGTTTGCAGAAAAGGATTTTAAGCTGTCGGATACGGTTATAAGGGGCCTGTTGAAGTACTGGCCAGTGACTAATTGTCAGAAGGAAGTTCTCTTCCTTGGAGAACTTGAAGAAGTGCTGGAGGCAACACAATCTGCAGAATTTCAGCGCTGCATGGTTCCCCTTTTCCGACAAATTGCTCGCTGCCTTACCAGCTCTCATTTTCAGGTTTGTGACATTCCAACTTACTTTTTGATGGATTATGTTTATGTTTGCACTTTGAACTGTGCCTGGGGTTGTTAGTTATTCCTTTTGGCACACTTGTTATGAATTTTCTGAACTTCGCACTGCTAAGTTATTTGAGACAAGTGGCTATTATGATTCTTCTCACTCGTCTGTTTCTCCATTTTGCCTAAAGCTTTATTGCAATCAATTGTTGTTACTTTCTTTCTGCCTTACGCATATTTTCAGAGTGTATTCTATTTGTACCCTGCTCTTTCAGTTGCAGTTTCATAATAGAGGGTTTTTCTTTTTTTAAAAAAAAAGGCTTTTTAATTATTATTATTTTTGCTTCCATTCGTCGTAGAGCATTTGTTAGTTGAAAGCATAAGACAGCACAATCTGTTATTAGTGTGACATTTGGATCCATTTATGCTCACTGATTAACGTCGTGCAAACTTATTCATTACTTTTACTCTTTTTGGACAGACGTTTTTGTCTCTTATCCGTTTAAACCCTAAAGCTAGAACTTCTTAACCAGTATTTTTGTTTGACACTTATTCTTATCAATTCGTGGTATTGCTGATGCAAGTCCTTATGTGAGTCATGAGTGATACCCTGCCAGATAGGAGAATAGTTTAGTCCGTGACTCGTGGAAGGACAAAAACAGCCTTGCCCCAAGTTTCTTTTGCTCCTTTTGTTTTGGAGAGAGAGAGAGAGAACCACATTGATGCCCATAAGATTAGTTTGAAACTTTGAATCTACTTTAGGGGAAATATTCTCGTTCTTAGATTCCATTTTGGGCGGCTTGAGCTGCCAATCTCTCGGTGACACTGAAATGGGTGTTTTTCAAAGCTTCTATATTGCCTTTTGAAATAGGATTGCACTGAACAAATTCTTGATGCATATAGCTGGTGCATATCCATACTTTAGTTGATCAATATATGAAATCTCTTGCATATGTGAATTACTTACCGTATTAATGACTAATTACCAGTCAATCCGGTGTGGCCATTGTAGGTGGCGGAACGAGCCCTGTTTTTGTGGAATAATGAGCACATAGTGAGCTTAATTGCTCAGAATCGGAATGTCATATTGCCAATTATTTTCGAGGCGTTGGAAAGAAATATCCAGAGCCACTGGAACCAGGCGGTTCACGGGCTTACCGTCAATGTTCGGAAAATGTTCTTGGAGATGGACGCTGAGTTGTTTGAAGAGTGCCAAAGAGGGCACGCCGAGAAGGAGGCCAAGGCCAGAGAAGTTGAGGAGCAGAGGGATTTGACATGGAAGAAACTTGCAGATGTGGCTGCTCAGAGAAGAGGAGAGGACATGATCACAGTTTGACTCAAATTACTTGAGACGGACAAAAACTTGTGACAAAATAGGAAAGAAAATTCAAGCAACATCTTCAATCTTTCTGCTCCTCCCATTTAGATGGTATTCTTTTTTAGTTTTTTTTTTTTTTTTCCACTCTTATCTTTATATTTTTTTTTCCTTATATCTCAACTCCGATTATTAAACATATCGGAGAAAGCAGCGATAAATGTAATTTATAATGTACGAAATTTGTTAGAAACAAGCTGCAGGTTAAGAATGATATTGTGAAAATATATTTTGTATTTTTTTTTCTCTCTCATTTTGGTTCCTATCCATTTATAGGACTTGAGCAGTTTAAAGGTCTCCTCCACTATAATAAAATTAATTTATAATCTCTTTTTGTTTGTGCAAAAAATCACGGTTCTTTCTTTAATCTAGAAGATCAAAGAAAAAGCAGCAGCATGAATAAAGCTTTCTTCCTAAAAGAATAAAATTAAAAAGAAAACGAGCAAAACAATTATAACGAGTTCTAGAAGTAACTAAGGTCCCGTTCACTTCGTCAATTCGAGTTTAGAATTCGAGTTTTGCTACAGTAAAAAGTTCTCAGAAATAGTCACATCTAATTTTTTTGCTACAGTAAAAAGCTCTCACATAACATCACATCTTAACTCGAATTAAAAACTCGAATCAGCGAACTAAACGGGCCCTAAACAAACTTGTTACGAAAAACAATAGATAGGACTATAGTTTTTCAACCACCTATAAAATTAGATGTACATTCACAATTTTTTTTTTTTTTTAAGTTAATATTATACAAGATTGATTAAAGGATCTAATCAGGATGTGCTGATAAAAAAAATTATGTTAGCTGCGTCTAGTAAAATGAAACTTCGATAATTTAAAAAAGAAATACAACTTTGATGACCCAAAAAAAAAAAAAAAAAGCAAGACGTTTGGTAAATTATTTTTCAAAAATGCTTTGAATCAAAAGCAAATTGTGTTGTTCAACTATATATTAAATTTGATATAGAGGTGTATAGTAACCAAAATAGATATATTTTTATTAAAACAACGCGTTACTTCTTCATTTGTTTTTTTTTTTTCCAATGATATCTAATGAGTACTGAAATTATTTGAATGAAAAACGTATAGTACGTTTTTTTTTTTTTTTTGAAGAAGAAAGCGTATAGCATATTAAAAACTGAAGAATTTAAAGAGAAATACAAGTATTTCTCAAGAAATTTTATTTAAAAAATGTTTATATATAGTTTTTAATTTGTTACATATGGAAACAAAATACAAGGATTTGGAATTATAATTTATTGTTAAAATACTTTAATAAATTCAAATAATCATTTGTTAAGTTTCATTATTGGATGTTAATTTTGTGATCAAAAGTTTTACCAAATACCTCAATGTACATTGTTTAATAACAAAAGATATTGTATAGTATCAGATGTATTAAATACCGCCCGATAATAAAGAGTAATTTTTAAAAATACCATTAGTCCATATATTTTTATTTTTTAAATTAGAATTAGTCAAGTAGTAAATTTTTTTAAAAAGAATACTTTTATTAAATCATATATTTTTTAGCAATAGTAAATCATGTATTTAAAAAGATAAAATATATAATTTTTTCCATAATAATTTTGATAATAAAAGATAGGTCTGGAGCCCATAATTTAAATCTATCATTTATTAGTGATGACGCTCCAATTTTCTTAATACTAAATTAAAATCAATCTTCAAGATTCAGGGAAAAAAAAATTCTCAATCTTCAAGAACATTCCAAACAAGCCCTTTGTAATTTTACATAAATTTCTAATTTTTAGATTTTAGAGTTAAACCTGTTGTTTGGTTGAGGGCTGCGAAACCACAAGTGTTTGTAGTGTTTAGAGTCCCCTGCCTCTCTATCCAATACTATCCATCTCTCTCTCTATATATATATATATATATATATCAAATTTCTGGGGCTTATCTTGGCCAAGCTTCAAACAAGAAGAAGCAGAAGAAGAAGAAGAAGAAGAAAGGTCATGTCTCGAAAAGGGGGACCCACAACTTCACTTGCAAAGGACGTTCCATGGAGAGCCTCGTCCGTAAAGCCAATCCCCAAAATCCACCACTCCCCAATTCTCCGCGTCCCCAATAACCCCACTTCCAACTACGCCATTTCCATCATCAAGGTCCCAACTTTTTCTCTTCTCCTCACTTCTTTCACTTCTTTTCTTCATGGGTTTTTCTTAATTTTCTCATTTATTTTGTTTATAGAAAGATAATCCTATCGGAAATGGGTTTGCCACTGAAGCCGTGGTGGAATCAGCTGGACCCGATTGTATCGTCCCCGGTCAGACTACGCCGCTCAAATTGCTCGGCCTCAAGGTAATAAATCAAAATATGTCTTATTTAATGTATTTCTGTTTCCAAATTCCAATTTCTTTCAATTTTGAAGCTTTTTTTGATGGGTGTGCTATAATGTTCTGTGGACTTATTTTTGTTTTGCAGTCTTTTAATTTTGCCCATCTTGTAGCTTTTGTTAAGCCAGGGCATTATTGCGGAACTGAACTGGCTAATATGTTTGCAATAGAAAATAAATATATTTAAAAAATAATAGCGTCATTCTTTTTGTTACTTTCGTCGTTGCTTTTTACATTCACACGTGAAGGCCACTGTCACATTTTTTGTTTAAATAATAATATGTCGTGTTAATAGAATTCACGTGTCAAACTATGAACAGAGAGTAACAGAAAGAATGAACCTAACATTTTCTCAATATATTTTGTATTTTGTGTTCCTCTGGGTTTATTGAGTTTGTGTAGAAGCTTGCTTATAGGATCCTAATGTTAGCATTAAAAATCCTTTGTTCCTACCATCTGATAGCAATAAGAAAACAAGAGGAAGAACAAAAATAAAGAAGATTTACAGTGATTCACTCTCAGTGTGAGAGTTATGTTCACGGCAGAGTTTCACTACAAGAAGTACAAAGAACGAAGCACAATCCTCTTTATACTCATGCCTGTATCAGTCTTTCTGTTTTTCTCTACAGAAAATGGTTGCTTTAAAAGTCCCTTACATAGCACGAGAATTGGGACAAACCAATACAAATGTTGAATACTTGAAATGCTCATGAAAATTCACACAACTCGGCAGCTAATTGTGCTTCTCATGACTTGTGATAATTGATATTCTCATCAGTTGTATTATTTGTGTTGTGTTTAGGATGAAATTCATAAGGAATACATCTCAAATTAATTAAGGTGCTATGTTAAATTTGGATTTTGGGCTTATTATTATTGTGTTGTTGCTCGATGGTTTGCTTCTTGTGTCTTGTTGTTTTGAATTCAGGTGTGGCCGATCGATGTTAACCTGAAATTTTTGGAACCGGTTGGGCGAGAGCTTAAGTTGATTGGAAAGGTAAAACTCTGATTTGTTTTCTTTGGTGACAAACTTATGAGAACAACCTTTGTTCATCAATTAAGAGGACATAATTTGCTGAACGCCTTAAAATAATTTGTTTTAGCACTATTCGCTTGAAAACCAGAGGGTTGTGGAAAGATAAAATTGAACAGGGATGTGTGCACATCATGTTTGTCAAAACAAAGTTTCAAGAGAAAGAAGTTGCATAAGAAAGTGATCGCGGGCTAGCTCTTTAGCATAAGATCTTTGCTTTTCGATATTTTCTGTATGTTGTGGTTGTCTTTTCTAATTTCTCAGCCATTACGTTCTTAGTTTTTGGCGTTGATCTTATGATGAATGCATTTGTTATCTCTTATGCTGCAGTTCATGGATGATGCTGTCAACCTTATGAACAAATCGTTTATAGATCGTTAATGGCACGGACTTCCGGCTATGAAAAAGACAGGTCCCTGAACAGTTTTGGATCAAGTTTTTTGTTTGTTGTTATTATTCTTGTGATCAACATGAAAGCGTAACTAGGAAGAGTAGCTATAATATAAAGGAGATCTGTCTAGCCTTTGTTTCTTGCTTATGCTTTCTGAGGCTTATCACTCTTGTTTTGGCTATAATTGTTCCGTATAAGTTTTCTTGTTAAATATTTATAATAAGGAAATACCTTTATTATGTAAAGTTCAAATACATGTTTGCTGAAGCAAGTTCGAGTTGCACTCTAGTTTTCGTATTTTCAAGCCCCGTTCACTTCGCTGATTCGAGTTTAGAATTCGAGTTTTTTTACAGTAAAAAGCTCTCACAAACAATCACATCTAACTTTTTTACTACAGTAAAAACTCTCACATAAAATCACATCTTAACTCGAATTTTAAACTCGAATCAGCGAACTTTCTGAAGATTTCCCATCAAAATTCAAGTTTCTGCAACTCCTTCCCATCATACTGGATGGTAGTAGACAGATAATAATGTTTACATGTCCAACCAAAATATAAGTGAACTATTGTGATATGATGAAGATGATTAAGGAACACTTGGGATACACTAGAAATAAATCCAAATACGTTGTCCAATTGCTGTTCTAAGATAATATGATGTCATTTTCTGGTTGAGCAGTGACTTTTGGGAAAAAAAAAGAATAATAATAATGAAAACTGTAGTGATTAACATGGAGAAACATACGTGATCATCAGCATATATCAAGGTCACATTTGATCCATATAATAGATTTAGAAAAAAAAAAAAAAACAAATAATATAGGAGCATAGAAAATCTACTCAAAGATTCAAATCTTGGTCCCCTTTCCTGCGTACCTACTAAAACATTATCTTGTCGTTTATCTTTACTATTCTATAGCTCCTCCTCTGCTAACTTTCCATAACCGGTAGAGACAAATCTATCTCTAAACTTCAATATTTTAAACATAATTAGTGATCTTCTTTGTGTCATGAAGGCCAACCTTGGAAAATGAAGCCAACAAAACAAAGGTGACGCAACAAACAAAGATAGAACTGCATACATATCCCATATCCTTAGCTTAAGGAGAAATTATTGGTGACATTCATGTGTTGATTGGCCTAAATATTAATTGGATTATAAAGCTTAATAACACTTCCGAGTGGGGGTGGTCTAGCGGTAATGGACTAACATGTTGGGTCTATGGTTAAAAATTTAAATATTGGGCGACTCACGTTGAGGATCTTAAATACGAAGGTTTGTGTCTGCTAATTTAGTACTCGATTTAGAGTTTCTGGGACCACAACTCTACGTACCTTTATTGCCAGCACATTCAGTTTAGAGACAGAGTCTTGTCAGTGTTTGGAGTCCTTTTTGTAACGTCCAACGATATGCGAAACCCTGCTGCCCCTTTCCAGACTTTTATTTTTTTTTTAAAAAGTCCTTATTAACACAAATATTATGTAAGCCAAATGGATTGGTGGAGTTCCCACAAACTAGTGTTGTCCACCTAGCAACTCTTGCCAAGCGAGTGTTTCTGGTCACTCTCTTTTCTCTATTTCTCTCGATCTCTTTTTGGCTTTTTTTTCCCCACCAAATCTTTGCCACACTTTTTTACATATAAAAGGGACTTTAGAACTCACCACTTTGTCGCAAAACAAAATGGCATACCAAGAAATAGCCATGCAAAGAGAAGAAGGAGAAGAACTGCGCAAAGGGACTTGGCTTGAAGAAGAAGATGAGAGACTCATCTCTTTTGTGCAACTTTTGGGGGAGCGAAGATGGGATTCTTTAGCAAAAGCTTCTGGTATTTTTCTTGATGATTAATAGTTCACAAAACTACATAATATAATGAAACATATTATTGAATATGTTTTTGCAAATTGCAGGTCTGAAAAGGAGTGGTAAGAGTTGTAGATTAAGGTGGTTAAACTATCTTCGGCCGAATCTAAAGCATGGCCAAATCAGTATTGAAGAGGAGAATATCATCCTTGAACTTCATGAAAGATGGGGTAACAAGTAAGGTTCTTTGATACTATTTAAGCTTCAAAAGTACTACTTTCACAAAGCCACCACTGCTGATCTTTAAGTATTGCTTACGTTTTCTTTTAGGTGGTCGAAAATCGCTCGAAGGTTCCCTGGAAGAACTGATAATGAGATAAAGAATTACTGGAGAACTCACTTGAGAAAGAAACTAGCACAAGGTCAAGAAGGTGCAGGAACTATTTCTATACACTTTTTTTTTACTAGTGTATAATTGGTATTATTGACTGATCATTATCTACTCAAAAATAAAAAAATTTCTGTCCTTCAGGAAAATCCCAGTATGAATTAGAGAAGGCCAAAGGAGATTTCTTGTTTGAGACTAAAAATGAGTCAAGTGTTCCGAAAAGTACTTGTGAAAGTAGTACTCATGGTGATCATGGTTCGGTCGAGGACTTATGGGGAAGCTGCAGTTGGGATAACTCTTCTGAGGCTTCTGGGATGTCATCAGCTGACTTTGCATTGACAAGCTCGCCGTACGAAAACCGCTTATCAGATTGGATATCGGAGTATTCGAACGACATTCAGAGCGAAATGAACTACCAAAATGACTCTATCAGCATAGAGTCTGCAAGTTCTTATCTGGAATGTTGGACTGCTCCTGATTATTCTTACACATGGGACTGTTCAGGTTCCTTATGGGACATGACTTAAGTAAAAACTTCACAAATTGATCCCTAAAGTGTACAATGTAACTTTGACTTGTGAATATGAATTAGAAGCTTCAAACTGTAAAAATAGCGTGTCATATTAGTATATTTTCAGTTGTTTTTGGCATGTTTGAGATTATATTCTTAATGGCAAATGATTGCAGTAAATTAAGGCCAAAGATTTAAAAAAAAAAATCCATACATAGTGTGAAGAGAAGTTGAGTTTGCTTTTTCCGCTTTATGCATATACCAAAAATGGTATGAGATCGAATGGAGAAGTTTCTATAATTAGACTAATCAATATAGTATTAAAAAGAAATTAAGAGGTAGCATAAATTAAAAAAAAAAATTAAGGAAAGGGAATAGATAAGCAAGTTTGACGTCACTCAACAACGTGGAACTCTTTTCTTTAGACTATTCTATGTGCTTATCTTGCAGCTAATGTCTGGTGATGATCTTAGCCTGATTATATTGGAGTATGCTAATTAAGAATACAAGATTTTCACATTTGTTCTACATCAGAAGAAGTCATCAATCAGTTAACTAGGGTACTCATTTCTCTTTCCTTTTTTTTTTTTTTTTTTTTTGAGATTAACTAGAGCACAACACAAATCATTAAAACCAATCATTAAAGTGAGAATCTCATTCTTAGTCTTCGAACTATAGGCCAAATTCTATTTTGGTAGGCCCCGTTCTTTTCGCTGATTCGAGTTTAGAATTCAAGTTTTGCTACAGTAAAAAGCTCTCAGAAACAGTCACATCTAACTTTTTGTCTACAGTAAAAAGCTCTCACATAACATTACATCTCAACTCGAATTAGCGAACCGAACGGGCAATAAATCATTCTAAATTAGTCCTTTCATCTTAAATTTCAATGAAAAAGACACGTGAGGATCATGTGAGACTCAATGGGAGTCACTGTAATTTTATATGTTAGGGTACTACTGTTAAGAAGGAAATCATACGTTTTCCTTTGAGATTTCAACAATTGAATAGACGAAATGATTAATTTAGGACAATTTGATAGATCATGAAATTGAGTCAAAATTTAAAATGGAATTTAGCCTGTAGTTCGGAGACAATAATGTGATTAAAGTTTAGGCTTATGAACATGGATTTATCACAATTGTAAATTCATGATTGAATTGGGGGTTTTTTTTTTTTTTTTTTAGCAGTATCTATACTTGGACCACTTTCAAAACCAAGTGGTGATTGTGTAAAATAAATGTATAATGATATCATCAACTGTTTCTGAGGTATTAAGAGGCATGCAATGGCCAATAACACAGATCTAAGCTAGATTTAGACCAAGTGGTGATTGTGTAAAGTGAACAATGATTATATGTTTTCAACTATTTGTGAGGTATTAAAAAAGGCCTGTGAATGGCCAAAAACACATCACTTTTTTTTTTCTTTTTTTTTTTTTTTTCCCGAATGGGATAACATATTACATTTGCATGCTTCTATATTATGTAAGCTTCAGAAGGATTCTCAAGGTTTGAACAATTGTTTAGGTTTAAATTTGTTTACAAAAAGTAAAAAATAATTTGAACTTAGTCCAACAAAATTAGTATTTGTTTAAAAAGAAAATATTCATGTTTTGAACCCTAATATGATGTTTTAACTATCTTGAACTCCAAAAAATAAGACTTAAGTACTCTCTTATTGGTTTTAGCCGGTTTAAACTCTAAGTTCAAATCACACATGATTCAAACTCAAAAATTCATAGTTTAAACTTTAAATCAAACTCCACAATTCAAAACTCATACAGTTCAACTCAAAAGTTAGTTTGAACGCTCATACCAAACAGATCTTTCATGTTTTTGGTCGAGCATAATATAAGATATTACAAGATAATATTATCCATTTAGCAACTAGATTAATTATGATATTGTGCGAGCAAACACTGGCCTACAATAAAAGGGTCATGAACAATAAGGCTTCATAAGATGTCAGACGGCTTAAAAACGACAAAAAAGATTAGCCCCATAATTCGTGTTTTGTTAAAAAAAAAGAAAAAAAGAAAATGGAGGGGCTGAATTTGGTATCAATAACCTACCTAGGTACGTCACATTCTATCGACATATCTGGCAAGACTAGTTGTGTATTTATTTATTTCGTAGGTTAGATTGAATTATTATATGTAAGTCCAAACAGTACTTTAGAACTTGATAATGTGTTGGTTAATTAATTTTATATTTTGAGATTGGACATGAACTACATGGAAACTGCGTCATCTTTTAGCCATACTAAAATATAGTAGCTTGTATTCTCTTCAACTAATAGTAGCTTAACTTGGAAGGAAAAAGGGGCAAAAAAAAAAAAAAAAGGAGCTTTTTCTTTGGTTTATATATATGTTTATGTTTAGGCGTTTTATGAAATCGCCCCATATATTATGACTATGTCTTGTACCTTTTTTCTTTCAATTTACTATTCTTAAACTCCGTTAATTTTACCGATTTGAGTTTTGCTACAATAAAAAATTTTAAGAAACAATCACATCTAATTTTTTTACTACAGTAAAAAACTCTTACATAAAATCATATCTTAACTCGAATCAACGAACTAAACGGACCCTTAAACTTTAACTCGGTACACAATATATTGAAAACATCTCACACACTTAAAAAAATTTGAGAATTTCTCTAGTAGGAGTACACAATATATAAAAAGAAAATTATCTGTTTTGTATTTTTTTTTTAATTTATTGTGATTTTAATCAAATTTAACAGTTAAAAATGACCTACTAGAAGTTTGCTAAAGATTAATTGAGCTTGCCTCCATCGGCTTAAATGAGTCTTGAACCTTAATTTTACATGAAACTCACCATTATGTTTAAACATTTCCCATCGCGTGGATTTGGTACGACATTTCATTTGACTAATTGGTCATTAACAAGTGGAGGAAAAAAAAAAGAAAAAAAAACAGAAGAACTATTAGTACCCATTTTCAAAACCACTTTTATGGTTTCGTAAAATAAAAAATGAAGTGAAACAAGAAAAAAAAAAAAATTTGTGTGGTCGCTCAATTTTCTAAATTAGTATTTTAATTTAGTTTATGCTTCACATTTATTTTCAAAACGGGTTTTGACAACAGGACCTTTAATCACTGATTTCAAAATTTTAATTCAAAAAACTAATAATTTCAAAACACAAAAAAAAAAAAAAAAAAAAAAAAAAAAAAAAACGCGAACCGAAATCTAATCTTTACCATATGAGTATTTTTTTTAACAAGAAATTAACAATTGAGTTAGATGAAGAAATTGGTAGATAGCACAACTTTCAGCTGATCTACCAAATACAAGAGCAGATTTTCTGCAGTGATTTTTTTTTTTTTTTTTTAAAGTAAGCTAAGTGAAACAAAAATCTCATATTGTCACAACTTATTTTTGATGATAAATTGATGGGTGTTAGGGAAATCATACCAAAATAACAAGCATGAAAATGATAACGATAAGGACAAAAGAGTAAATGTAGATGAAGGTGACATAGAAATGCTTTTTCCAGACATATCATCCGTATAATCTGGGCCTGATCCCAAACCATCTGTACCACCATTTGGTCCTGTGCTCCACATCCCCAAATTGTTGTCCCTGAAAATTCAGATTTTGCATTATTTTGTTCATCTCTCATATATTATGCATAGTCCTTTCTTTCTTTGTAAAGAATTGTATCAATTTCATATTATTTACCATATCTTGTTGACTTTGGTTCAATCATGGACAAACTATCTATTAGGATTAGAAAATGCAAATATGATTGATGATGGTTACGTTACATAGTTTTACAACGATCTCTAGGGTAAATACCAATATCAATGCTATGTTGAGCACTAAAAAGTGTAAAAACAACATATTTGATGTGCTAATTTATTTTGTTCTCTAGCATAGTTTATTCTAAATGCTATATTTAATTTTTGGTACAACTATATAGGCCTCGTTCATTTCATCGATTCGAGTTTAGAATTCGAGTTTTGCTACAGTAAAAATCTCTCAAAACAGTCACATCTATTTTTTTTGCTACAGTAAAAAGCTTTCACATAAAGTCACATCTTAACTCGAATTAAAAACTCGAATCAGTGAACTAAACGGGTCAGTCTTTTTATAAATAGATTTTTATTTTGAAATAATTAAAAAATGATGGTAATTTAATTTTTGTCAAAATTTAACAAATGGCGGATTGCGCACACAAGATATGGTTTGAGTTTTGATATGCGTGTTAGAGGGATTTAGGTGTAAGAAGTTACTGTTTAGTTTGCTGATTTGAGTTTTTAATTCGAGTTGAGATGTGATTTTATATGAGAACTTTTTACTATTACAAAAAAATTAAATGTGACTATTTCTGAGAGTTTTTTATTGTAATAAAAATTAAATTCTAAAATCGAATCAATAAAATAAACGTGACCTTAGAATCATGATGTTATTTTCAGACGTGTTCTTCTCCCCCAAAGAATTGTTGGTGGAAATGAATATGTTTAAATGACAACCAATAACAATGCATAATAATACTAAAGTTCGACAATCAAATCAACAAACACGTGTAATTTTTTTAATATGTCCGATATAACATAATTGGTACGCGTGACATTAGAAGTGTGTGTATGGCATTATGGTTCATGTTTATTGTGGAAGTAACTATTAATGGTCATATCACCGATTGATGATGAGAAAATTTGTCTTTCCTTCAAGATTGATTCCGACTAATGAGTAAAACATGTTGGTCCAAACTCCAAACACATTAATTGGAAAGATGCCATCAGCCAGCCTAGACCCCAACTTTGGATTTTGAAAATTTATTGTTGTGTACTGTTTGAGTCAGGAATTATTGAAAAGGATAAATTGCATTTTACTCCTTAAACTATGGTGTCTTTGATACTTTTACCTCTTTTAAAACTTTTTTCACCTTACTTCTGTACTTTTTAGTCTTTTACATATCAACCCTTTGCTAACTCCTTAAAGTTAGCAACAAAAAAAAAAAAAAAAAAAAAAAAAAAAAAACCCTTTGCCAACTTTTGTTAAAAGTTTTAAACTGAATTTATCATGTAAACATCCACATTGAAAATTTTTAGTCACATATGAGTTCACACGTAATTCTTTTATTGACTTATTATAATATAAAAATGGAAAATAAAATAAAAATAAAATATTCTAATAGATTTTTGAATGGTTCCTTTTTCGGCCAACTATATCAATAAAATGAAAACAAAAATGGAAAAAATCCCGATTCACTTCTTGAAAAATTCACATAGTACTTTTAAAAGACAGAAGTTAGCAAATGGTTCATATTGCATAAGAATAAAAAAAAAAAATATTGCAGATAATGTGTCAAAAGATTATGAAGGCTGAAGTGTCAAAAACACCATCATATAGGGATGAAATGCAATTTACCCCATGAACATTTCATGGTCAAGGGTGAGTTAATTAGGAGATAATCAAGAAAAAGTAAAAGGTAAAGAGAAAAAAAAATAATAATAAAGGTCCGGAAAAAAAAAAGAAATTATTAAAAAGAAGGTAAGGGGGAAAAAAAAATACCTGCTACCAACTCCAAGTGGGCCCGCGTGCATGGTGAGAAAATCGATGAGCACAGCGGACTTAGGCTCCACACTATAGGCCTTCTCGTACCTGAACTCTGCCCCCTCCCCAGAGGCCACAAAAAATGCTCCATTTACCATTATGTCCCCCTCCGATCTCCAATTCCAGTTTTTCCAATCCCCTTCTCCCGTCTCCACTCGCTTAGTCACCTGTCCATTAAATAAAAAAAATAAAAAATAAAAAGTCCATTTGAACATGAAAAATGTTTGAAGACACGCATTAAGCACTATCACTAATAATAAGAGATAAGTTTTACTTCTAGATCTTATGTTGTGAGACCCATCTTCTATTAGCCGGTGACACTGAATATGAACAATTATGATAAGAGTACGTATTTCTTAACATAGCATGTATAATTCTCCTCTTTTAAAATATTTTAAAGTTTTTAAAGACATGAGTGATAATATATGTCTACTATATGACAAATATACTAGAAAGGGAAAAAAAAAAAAGAGAAAATTTTGCATTCTTCTTTTACCATCAAATCACTTAAAGTAAGATCAAAAGAAAAATAATATGAAAATTTAACGAAACTTAATAAAAGAATTTGATAGCGACAATGCAATACTGCATAATGTTAATTATATTCGATTTGGCTTTTAAATAAAAACATAAAAAGAGTAAAATAAAAAAGAAAAAAAAAAGAAAAGAGACCTCTTTGGCATTGCGATCTGAAGGCGCGGTGTAGCGATTGCCCTGACTATTGATAGTAGGGTTACCACTACCACCAATGGCATACATCTCCCACCTTGTGAAGTCATTGTTGACGACATGAATGTAGCCTCGGCGGCACCGGGGCATGCGCTGCACCAACTTTTCCCCGAAGTGGTTGAAAGCAATGGTGACCTGCATGCCAGAGTCGGGGGTGTAGTCGTCGCTGTGGCCGAGCAACATCACCTCGTTGTGGTGGGAGAAGAAGTTGTTGGATATGGTGATCCCCGTAGAACCCATCACCGCGTCAATTAGCCCGTCCTTGCATCGTGACAACGAGCAGTGGTCGATCCATATGTCTTTTGAGCCAAAAATCGAGATCCCGTCACCGTCCGATTTTGTTCTCCATCCATAGTGTGTGGGGCTCGACCGCACATCAGCCTCACCTTTTTCACAAACACATAAAAATGTTAAAAACTTTTTTTTTTTTTTGGTAAAATAAACCTGATAAAAATCTAACAGTCCATCATGTACAAAATTAATTAATTAAGTAGTGAAAAACTTTATAGTTCTACTATTAAGGGATTCTAAAATATTACTCTTGGTAAGTTGATAAAAAAAAAATTTGAGGGTTAAATAGTGGTGGTGTCTTTTTCTTTTAATACCAATATACCTAAAAATAGGATTGTCAAAATATCAACATGAAATTTTCACTTTTCTTTTTTGTGCGGTCCATTAACTTTAGGTAGGCCACTGGATTTTTTTGTGGTGTTGGTTGGGGGCAAATTCATAAAGGGGAAAAGGAAAAAAAACAGAGAGAGAGAGAGAAAAGAAAAAAGGAAAATTGCTGCTTTACCATAGTGGATAAAATCTCCTAGACCGAGCACCTTATAATATACTAGATACTAGAAATTATCTATTTAAATACACACACACACTTAAAAGAAGAGAAATTTAAAACATGTTCGTCAAATTTAAGGAAAGAAAATATGAACAAAATTTCATGAAAGAGAGTTTGAGAAATGCGAGTGGTGTATATTATTTACCTGAGGAATAGCAATGATGAATATGTATATTGTGTATAATGACATTGCTTATATACTGCAATGTGACGCAACCACCACCCACAATGTGGACATTGGCTCCACGTCCATCCAAGGTCTTGTAGCTGTTGAAGATGAGCTCTTGAGAGAGCCTTATGAGCATGTTCTCCGGGAAAACAATCCACAGCGGCTCCGGCTGGATAACTGCATACCGCAGAGTCCCCGGCCTAGGGTTTACAGCGTCGTCGTCGGAGCTGTCGGTGACAATATAGTACTGGCCATTCTTGCCGCCGAGAGCATACTGCCCAAACCCAATTGCGCAGTCTGCAAGACGCTGCCGGTTGTTGGGCCACTCAGGGTCGCATTTCCAGCAGTCATCGATCGGGTTACCGGTCAGGCATGAGGATTGGTCTTGATCTTGAGACGTTTGTAGCATTTGCCTTCTTGCTATGGAAGCATTTACTTTCCTAAAATTGAAAATCAAAAGTAAAAATAAAAAAATAAAAAAAAAACAAATGTTATAAGAAAATATTTGTACATACATGTTTAATGTGTAATGTAGGTAAGATGAGATAGAAAGCAACCAAGTATCTTATGTAATGAAAATGTGTCTTGAAGATGTACAGCGTATATATATATCTATATAAATTGTTCACAGCTCAAAACAACGTAATAATGTACTCCAAATATACAAGAGGAAGTCAAGAGATCTAAGAGGCAGAGAGTGTTTTGATGAGTGTTGTACAAAGCATATATATATATATATATATAAATATATATAGATTGAAAAACCTGAAAAGAGCAAACTAATAAAGCTTACTAAAAGGGTTGTTGCTATTTTGTACCTATGAACTTCAAGAACGACCTCGTCAGGGTTGGGATGCTGACCAGGAATTAGAGTGAGGTTGAAAGTGGCGCCACCAAATGAGCTCAGAAGAACTATAAATACAATAATTATTAAGACAATGCAGGTTCTTCCAGGCATTTTTGATGAACCAAGTAATACTAATAATATAAGTACAAGCTGGAGTGGTGAACTAATATCTAGATATTTTGAGATATATTAGTTCACTAACCAGAAGAAGTTTCTACTATTCTTGTACTTGAAAGATGAAGTTAGAGTAGAGTAAATGAACCATGTTTTACAAACAGTTTTTTGCTTAAGACAATCTGGTATATGAATTAGAGCGTTTGTCCGTCCTCTCTCTCTCTCTCTCTCTCTCTCTCTCTCTCTCTCTCTCACTGTGCCCACTAGTATCATTTCAATCTTTATTTATAATCATTGTCATGGACTTTTCATATAAATATTCACTCACGAGGTAAAAGTGTTCAAGAAAAAGAAGAGTGTGCGTTTGAGAAATTAGAATTCCCGCCTGGTATGGAGGGGAGTGGTCTCCAATGTACCTTTGTGTTTTTTTTTTTTTTTTTTTTTTTTTTTTTTTTTTTTACATATTTTGTTCAAAAAAATATTTGTTTTGTTGGGTATTGTACGAGCAGAGTGAGGGATTTATATTTTATTGGGTCTTAATTAAAAGATGGAATTACTATGTCACCATAGTGATTAACTCTAAAACGACTTTATGGGTACTTCTAATGACATTGATGACGTGGCATAGTTTTATTGGGCCGTTAAATCTAGTTTCATGCAGCATGGATAAAGGCTAGTAAAGTTGCAATTCTTGAACTTCAAAAATTAATTAAAAAAAAAAGTTGTATGCAGGAAGACTTTTTGACTTAAAAACAGTCTAAAGCTACCTAATTGAAGCTATAACCACACTTCTGGTTTACACTAATTTTTTGGGTATACGTTCAGTTAAGAAAATATCACTTTCCTTTTTTTTTTTTTATAATGAAATGCCATGTAATCCATTCTTACTCAAAACCTACTATTTTTAGTTTTATTTATTTATCAACTCCTATTTTTTAGTTGGCATTTATTTGTAACCTCATTGCCGGCATCAAAAGAGATAGAGAAGGAGAGAGGAGAGGAAGAGTCAGAGACTAGGGATTAGGGGGAAAAAAAAAGGTTAACCATTGGTTTACTCACCAGACATAAAGTAAACCAGTAGTTTACTTAACTCTTCGTCATTTGGTTTTTAAAAACAAAGTTAGAGATGGACAAGAAAAATAAATAACCATCCGATTCCTTTAGATAAATATTGGAAATTTCATGGTAAAAACTACCGTCACTACGAGTTGTAGCCGTTAGATTAATTTTACAATGATATAAGTTATGAGTGTCTATATTGACATAATTACTTACATTTATAAATTAAAATGTTAAAAAATTAATTCCATAGCTAAACCAGTACTAGTAACCACCCATCGGTCTAAGTGAGCATCAGTGAGGAAGTAAGAGATGATTCAACTAGTAAATTACTTGTATCAATAGATTAAAACAATATTGTTCACATAGACTATATAAACCTCAAAAGTGGTATTACCAAAAGAAAAGAAAAAAACAAATAAACCGATAGCCAGCTTCCTTTAAAGTGGTATATATGCAGTTATTTCCTTTTTTTTTTTTACAAGTAATTACGAATTCTTGTTTAATATGTAGTAACTTTTATATACAAATACAGGATAAATTAGTAAGATAAACTTTTGCAAAGAAAGAGTTTCATATGGTTCAATATCATCAATGACGACCAGTTATTTCTTCAAGTAAGATCACTATACTTTTTCCTCTCATACACTTTGATCTTTCTCTTTTGCTTTTGGTCGTTATATCTGAGCCAAATGGAGTCCTTTTCATTAGCTTTTGGAAAAAACCAGTATAAATCTAGGCCTCGTTCATTTCACCGATTCGAGTTTTCAATTTTAAGTTTTTATAGTAAAAAGCTCTCAGAAAATATTACATCTAACTTTTTCTACTACAGTGAAAAGCTCTCAAAAAATGTCACATCTTAACTCGAATTGAAAACTCAAATCCGCGAAGTGAACGAGGCTCTGTTAATAGCTACAGGATGGTACTGTGTAGAATCCAGTTCCGAAGCACAATAACTTGTAAAGTGTACACACAATATACCCCAGTAACCAATGGAGCCATAGAATCGGGGGAACAAACTGATAAGTTCCCTCATAATACATACCTTCTTTTTCAACATGAGGGTCCCACTTAAAAATTAAAAAGAAAAACAACAATAATTGAATGGATTTTACAGTAAGACCTGAAAAAATAAACTATAGTAAGTAGACGTTTAATTGATAGATTTATAATTATAATTCAGAATTATTCTTGATTTATGTGTATTTTTTATGAAAAAAAATACTGTAACGAACTACGAACCATGATCCGAACCATGATACGAATCCACCAACCAAACACACAGTCTTTATTTTTAAGGTGTCAAATATGTATCAAAAATTATCTATTATGTAGACATTTTTACTTTAATGTGACTTTAATTAGATCCAATGATGAAACACTATATTAATAGTAAACCCTACCGTAAAAAGGATTCATCCTAATAATAAAATCCCACTTTTTGTTTTCAAATTGGCTTCCATTCTCCAGTGATGACTCATTTTCTTGTCCTTTTTCTTTTCTCTTATTTTCTCTTTTCTTTTTCGGCATTAAAACTATTTTACGTACACAAAAAGATTTCCATATTTCGGCTCACAAAAATTCCGTCTTCCAGACTCTAAATTTTTATTGTCGTATAGCCCAAGTTTTCAGCTTTAACCTACAGAAGCTGGATATTTCAATCTCCGCGTGTTTTTTTTTTTTTTTTTTTTTTTTTTTTTTAAAGATTCCCTGCATATTTTTGTATTATATGAGGTTAGCGTGTTTTTTTTTTTTTTTTTTTTTTTTTTTCTGAATGATTCCCTGCATAATGTTGTATTATAGTGAGTTGAAACTTAAGTGCACAAAAACATTGCTCCAAATAATAATTTCATGCAAATGGGTGTCCTCCATAGTTGAATTTTGGTAGGAATTATGGAAGCTGTTTTCATATTCCTTTCCTCTCGAACTTGTAAAGTAAGAACTAACTGGGGCCATTTTCTTATAAAGGCTCGTCAGAAGCACCAAATCCAATGGCCTACTTATTTAGCTAGGGTTCTTGAGCTAGCTAACTTTTTGAAAACTTTGGCAACAGATTAAGAATATACCCAAATGGAAAAGAAAAACAAATCCAATCTCATAATTTCAATCCCCGTTTAGTTCGTTGATTCGAGTTTTAAATTTGAGTTGAGATCTAATTTTATGTGAAAACTTTTTACTGTAGCAGAAAAGTTAGATGTGACTGTTTATGTGAGCTTTTTACTGTAGCAAAACTCAAATCGATAAAATGAACGGGACCTTAATTTGTAAAGAAGAATTCCAAACAATATGTTTTTGATAATCTACTAATTAAATCGCTTAATGCGAGTAGATTATAGCCCTGTTCACTTCACCGATTCGAGTTTAGAATTTGAGTTTTGCTACAGTAAAAAGTTCTTAGAAATAGTCACATCTAAATTTTTTTGCTACAGTAAAAAACTGTCACATAAAATCACATCTCAACTCGAATCAGCAAAGTGAACGGCCCTATATGTTTCCACTCATTTCAAAAACTTTTACAAATACATCTTTTCCGTATTAACATGATTTTTTTTTCAATGTCCTAATAGTATTTGAGACTTTCTTTGATATGACATCTTTACTAATATGATCAATTTTTTATCATCAAATCTAGCCAGAATCACTTTAAATTGAAAAAGTATGTAAAATAAATAGTTTCTAATATAAATTTAATGACTGAAAATAAAAAATTACATATAATTCACTTTTTCTGGTTTTACCATAAAACTCCTTAAAAATCAATTAGAAATATAGGTTTTAAGGCTTTTGGATAGCATGTAGTAAGAAGAATTTTTGACAATGTATGAAAAAGATACTCTAATAATCAGTAAGATAGTTCTAAACTTGAAAAACTTGATGAGAATAACGTTGATACAACTTTCTGACATCGATTGAAGTAGATAGTAAACTAGGGTTTATGGTGGTTTCGCTTCCCCACAATGACAGGCACATGCGGTGAGTCCATAAAACGAGCCACTTTTTGACTCTTTTGTTACTGGGTGGGTCCCTCTTCTTTGACTAAAAGAAGACTGTCATGCATGGTGATGGTATTACAGGCTCCTGACCTGACGGGTGACTTTGGTGGCTTAGTGGGCTACACTTCTTTTGTGTAGAGACGTATGCATGAATGTATTAATTGGCTTGGCCAATAAAGTCAATAATAATCACGACATTTAAGCGTCCTGAGATTCAAATATGACGAGTAAGGTTAGAAAAGTACCGATAGTGTTAAACACCACGTAAATAAGTTTCATAACATGAAGTTGTAAGTAAGATTGTGTTTGGTTGGTGTATTCGTGTCATAATTTGAATTATGGTTCTTGGTTTACTACAGTATTTTTTCTCATAAAAAATATATATAAATCGAGAATAATTCTGAATCTACGAATTAAACGTCTATTTATATTCTATTAGTGATGATGGTGACTGATACCGGTGTTACTTTGAGCATTTTCATTAACAAATAAAAGATTATCCAAAAACTTTTAAAATACAAATCATCCCTAACACTTGCATTGATTTCTTCGTATCATGACCAACATATAATACCTCAAATATTGCCCATGGAAATATATACTTTCCATATAGATACACACGTAAAAAATAAATGATCACTCATTTAACATTGTTATGTTAAGCGAAAGCATTGAAATTTGAAAATGTGAAAACCTTTTTTCTAATACTCCTGTGGAAGTTCCGAAATTTTTCCACTTGTGGCTGCTGGGATTTGAGCCCAGGTCTTCACGGCCACAACGTGAAATTCTCACCACTTACAGCCACTAGGTTTAAGTTTTGAGGTATTTAGGAGACGTTTGGTTCATGAATTAAAATCATGTGATTAGAATTATTTTCGATTTACGTGTAGTTTTTATGAGAGAAAACACTGTAGCGAACCATGAGCCATGATTCAAATTATTGTTTGAATCCTCCAACCAAACATCAATTTAACTAATATAGAGAAGTACAACCATCAAAGGACACAAATCTTTCTGAGCAAGATGTAAAGAACGACACATTTTATTTGACAATTATTCGGGGGTCAGAAAGTGTATAAAAATAATTATTTTGTAATAGAGCATGAGAAAATATACCATCGACAATTTATGACGGTTTAAAACTGTATTTTATTAATAGGCTAGAACTTTTTCATATTCACAGCGGAGTTCTTTTATGGCACGTTTAGTTCGTTGATTCGAGTTAAGATGTGACTTTGTATGAGAGCTTTTTATTGTAGTAAAAAAGTTAGATGTAACTATTTTTTAGAGATTTTTACTGTAATAAAACTCGAATCGATGAAATGAACGGAGCTTAGAAAAAAATATTTTGAGAGAAATCATCAAAAAAAAAAAAAAGATGAGAAGAATGATGAAAAGTGACCGTTGGTTATGTGCTTGATTTCGGTGCAGGGTTCCCTAAACCAAGATTACCAACTATAATCGTATCTTCAAAACATCTTTTCTAACATGCGGGCCCATCGGAAGAATTACTCCCTCACTTATTTCACTTTAGCTTATCCAATTTTGCTAAAGTAGAATCTTAAATAACAAAAGGAAATACCTTAAGATCTGGCTTTTGTGAACGTATATATATAGTTCTCCAACAGGAAAAAAAAATTTTAAAACATAAAAAAAAAAAAAAAAAAAACAAAGGCAAAAACATAAGCAGAGCTCAAGAATCTTTGCAAACTGATGCAAAAAAATGGATTATTAGAAGCTGAAAAAGGTTATTTGGAATGCACCTCGTAAGGTACGCTGGTCTCTCCTGCCGTAGACTGCGGCGGGAGATTTGTAAATATATATACATATATATATATATTTGGAGGTACAATAAAAAAAAAAAATTTATTGGCAACATGCTAGGGCACCTTTTTGTTTTTTTTTTTTTTTTAATTTCTTGTTGTTGCTATGTACGGTTATTTCCTCTTCAGAGTTTTAAAAAAAATTTTTTTTTTGAAAAGTGGGTGGATTTTATTAGCAACCCGAGAGTACAAACATGCCTATGAACTTAGCCATAACATCACACCACAAAAAATCACAACTACGAGAAATAGCAAAGGCAACAGAATTCATCCGAAATAAATTTTTTGGGCTCGTTTAGTTTGCTAATTTAAATTTTTAATTTAAAAATAGTAGAAAATAGGCTAATATGAAAAGTTTAAGAAAGTATATAGGCCAAGTTTTAGTTATAAAAATTAATATGCCATAACTTGTCAAGTTATAGTTCATAACCAGATAAATTATGGACAAACTTGTTAAGTTATAGTTCATAGCCAGACAAGTTATGGACAAAACCGTGAATAACTTGTCAAGTTATGGTTCATAACCAGACAAGTTACGGACGAAAACAGTAATTTGGCCTATTTATTAACTTATGTAAACTATTGGCCTATTTAATTTAATTCATCTCAAGTCTTGGCTTATTTCTCTCTTTCTCCCCTTTTAATTCGAGTTAAAATGTGATTTTATATGAGAATTTTTTACTGTAGTAAAAAAGTTAAATTTGACTGTTTCTGAAAGCTTTTTACTGTAGCAAAACTCGAATTTTAAAATTGAATCAGTGAAATGAACGGGGCCTTTGATATCCTCAATAATCCATGGCTCTCAAAGTCAGATTCGATTGAACAGGCCACATTAACGGTGTCCCACTCACGCACCCATCTATTGTAGCCACAATTTTGAACCAAGATCTAATATAAGAAGAAATAATGGGTGTTATTAATTGCTTTACTGGATTTCTTTGTTGTTGGGGTCTCCTCTTCAAAACATCTCACTTATTGTCGAGTTCTTTCTAAGAAATTCAAATTGTGGGCCCAGCTTTGTCCAGGCCCATTGCTTCATTGGCCCAATTATTAAGCCCATCTGATCGTTATCCCCCGCAAATTGCTCAATTTACCTTTACGTGCACGTGCACGAGTCTGAATTTTTACTCATTTTTTTTAATTAATATTGTTTTGATTAATTTAATTATTTAACTAAAAAAAGATATTAATTAAAAGTAAAAGAGAAATATCCAGAACTTATTTATCTCCTTTCACTTTATCCTTGTGGGAAACAAGAGAAATTCCACTTTTAAGAGAGTTAGTATTGAGCATAATTTATAAATGCAAGTAATATGAGCGAATAACTAAACTTCAAAATTGGTAATGAGCCTAATTTAGACTCCTTTTTGGTGATTAATTTTTTTCAAGAAATTCAAAGGGATGCGAAAACAGTATAAGATCTATGTTTCTTTATTATATATCGACTTGAGAGGGCAAAATTCTAAGAGAATATCGCAAAACTAAATAGATGAATAAAAGATGGCATACGTTTTAAATTTTTTTTTTTTCTCCCCTCCCCGCCGGTCGAATTAAATAACTTGAATTTGACTATGTAGATGCAAGAAAACAAGTTGAACCTTTTTCTTTATTTTTGACATTATAATAAACAAACTTCAGCCTTATATTACAAGCAAACGTTTTAATTCAACCACACCCTTAACTATACTTAATATTACAATCACACTGGTATTAAAAAAAAAAAAAAAAAAAAAAAAAAACCCATAAGATTGACCATTTTCTAAGCTTAGAGTTAAGACTCAGACTTGTAGGCTGTAGCTATAGTCCATACCATAATATATATATATATATATATATATATATAGTACGTACACAAGTAGATATGTTTTACATATTGCTAGAGCAGGTACAAATAAGACCAAATAAGATCTAATAATTAAGCGATAATCATGGCTAATTACATGGCTTAATTAACTAGCCATGATTGTTAACTTCTCGGCCGTCCGATCACCATCCTTGTTTTTTGCTCCTTGTTGCTGATCATCAGCTGCTGACGTGGCAACATCAGGGTTACTGATTTCAGTAGTCATCACCATTATCCTGCGGTTAATGGTGCTCCTTGCAAAGCATGAGTTGTTCATAATCAGAAGTAGAAGAATTAGTAACAAAGCTATGAGGGTTCTCATGGCTTAATAATTAATTAGGTCGCTAATTCTAATTAAGTGATCACTAAATAGTGTAAAGAGCGGTTTATAGAAGGGGAAGATAAGTTAGTGGAAGGTTTGAGGGAAATTGAAAAATCTAATAACTCGGCATTAATATCATTAAATTCATATAAGAAGTTGTCAAAGTACTATAACTGTGCCACTCCATTTATATATAAAGTTCCATTTATAATTATCTTGATCTGTTTTAGATTGTAGAATTTTTTTTTTTTTTTTTTTTTTTTGCTTTTTCCGACAAAGATCAGCATAGAATTAAAGGAGTAATTCAGTCCCAAAATATAAAAGAAAGTACTTCTTTGTCACCACTATCCTATCAAAAAAGAAAAAAGAATTTGATATTGTGTCATCACTATGGGCCCGTTCACTTCGCTGATTCGAGTTAAGATGTGATTTTATGTGAGAGCTTTTTACTGTAGCAAAAAAGTTAGATGTGACTGTTTCTGAAAATTTTTTACTGTAGCAAAACTCGAATTCTAAACTCAAATCGGTGAAGTGAACGGGGCCTGTCTATTGTACACATCACACAACAAAGACCTAAAAAGAAACTATAAATTATTAATCAAGGAAAGATTATTGACTTTTTTAAGATTGTTGGCCAATTTCTTGTGTGAGTTGTGTGTATAGGGAAAATGCATTATTTGTATATCAATGATTATGGATAGCTATATGCATATATAGTTGGTGGCAGCCCCTAAGGTGGACGCGTGGAATTTAGGCACATGATATAGCCAGCTGTAATGTATTTTGATATATAACGTATTTTTAATTTTTTTGAAATGTATTTTCTTTTTCTTTTATTCCTTTTTTAAATGTATTTTCAAGGCATACAGCGAGCTAGTAATTTTTTTTTCTTTCAAATTTTACTATCAAGATTAAAACATATAATCTTTCTTGACATGTCCATTCAGAGTCTTTATAAAGCAAAACTTTTCCCCCTTTTTAGGCTTTTTTCCCTTTTTATAGAAGTGTGGGAAAAAACGATGAATCTCAACTGTTTTTTCTTAATTGTCGTTTTTCCCTTTTTAGTGTTTGAACTCATAAGTTTGACTCAAACTGATTTTTAATTATACATTAGTCGCTATGAGTTTTGTACCTTAATGTGATTTTTAAAACCACTCATCTAAGACCATGAGTTTGAATCTAGTTTCTATATTAAAATTATAGTTCTATTATTTATTTACTTACAAATCTTACCATCTATTTTCTTGATGCAATGTTTTATTCCTAATTTAGAATTCAGACTATACATTTCAACACATCACAAAACTAAGTTAAACTCATATAGATTCAAAACTTTAGGCTCAAACCTAAAAGATTCAAAACCATACCATTTGAACTTGTGAAGTGAACAAAACCTTAGTATAATATACTCACGCACTGAATAATATCTATAATTATTGAGTCATTATTTATTTATATCGAAAGATGAAGCACATTTTTATTTAGAGCCAATAAGCATTGAGTTGAGAGTTGAGAAATAGTTTCAAACACTTATATCATCTACCAAACCATTTAAGAGTCAATCACATGCAATTAAGCGCATGTTTAGTACACCGTATAAGCACTCCGTATTGTATTGTTTAATAATAATACAATGTTTGGTGACATTTATACATTGTATAATTTAATACAAGATTCAAAATTAATAAAATACGAAGTGTGATATCTAATACGGAAAATAAAATTTATATATTAGACCGTATTATGCAATTTAACTTAAAATACCATATTAAAAACATATAAAGTATTTCACCAATATTAAGGCTCGGGGTTGGGTTTTGGGACTGTGTTGGGATCAAGTTTCGGCACCTTAGTGATGTTGGATTTATATTTTTTAAATATCACATTTTGACCCTTAAACTTTTTAAATATTATATTTTGATCACTAAACTTTTAAAAATTTATGTTTTGACCCCTCAATTTTTCAAGATTATATTTTAACCCCCAACTTTTTCAAAATTATATTTTTGCCCTTATTTTTTGAAAATTACAATTTGATCCCATTTTTAAATTTTTTTTTTTTTTTTTTTTTTTTGTAAAAAGACCCCTATGTAGCAACTCTACTTTCTCCCTTACTTCCTCCAAATATTGGGTTCAGGTTGAGATTAGAGTCAAATTAGGTTATGAGTAGGCCTAAATTTTATCTTATTACAAACTAATACATAAATAGATTACAATGATAAAAATAGTATAATGTTTAATAATACCATCAACCAAACATCATATTATATAAAAATTATACAAGACTATACGATACGATACAATACAATATAATATTATATGGTACACCAAACATGCCCTTAACTACCTTAATGATTTTCCTTTCTTATAGATGGTAATTGTATGAAGAAAAATATGTTAAAAATGCAAAGTTGCAACTTTTCATGTTACCTGCTCACTAGCAACCTTGCAAAAAGTCAAAACTTTTATCATGTGTTACTCAACAAACCAACCTATATTAATAGTGTGCAGATTTACTTTTAAAGTTAATCAAAATGAACATGAGCCACCTTAATCCGGGCAGTTGCCCTTGTTCGGGGCTCCCTTAAACTTTTGCCCCATTTTTTTTTTCTTACAATTATCTTAAAAAGTTTTCTTTTAAGACGCAAATAGATAAAAAAAAATAATAATAAAAGAGAGGTATATATGTGATTTCTTTGACCATGGTTCACATATCAAAACCAGCAATTTGGATGATTGCATTGCAAGAATAACCTCCTACATTCCATATGCTATGCATTAATAGCGTCCTTCGTGTTAAAACAATGGAAAATATAATCATTAATCTTATTATTCATCAACATCAAGTGATATTTTTTGATGAATATTACTTTGCAGGAATACCCCCTACATTGTAGATGTTCATGAACATCGGTCATCTTGAGAAAACAGCACCAAAAGAAAATATATATGAAAATTAAATAAATTAAATAAAGTTGAGGATTGATGGGGTTTCCTCTCTAGCTTATAGTAACAAATCAAGCAATTTCCTAGTGAATGTAATCGATTGAATCAAATTAATTGTACAACTCCCGCGGAATACTCTAATTGTTTATAATCAGTTTAAGTGTTAAATTCATATATCAAATTTGAAACGTAAATTTATAGAGAAAATTTAGAAAAATAACCATTATGCCATTAAAAAATATTTTGGTCGAATATGAAACATATTCTGGTACATTACGAAAAATATCCTGTCAAAAAGCATATTCTGGTAGAATATGTAAGATACTAGAATATCAATAACATAAATGATAAATTTAGAATTGATGGAAGAAATAAAATAGTGTTATCTTTTTTATGAATTCTTAAAAATTTTCCTAATATATATTATTATATTATTATACAAAAACTCATACAATTTGAAATACTAGTTTCTGAAACATTTATCAGTGCAGAGAAAGCTTAGGCCTGGACCCTCTCGGCCAATTGGCTCCTTATATTTTTTGTCCTCTCCAACAATTTTTCTCGTAGTTTATATTCTTTATAAATTTTTAATTGAAAATTTTATATATATAATGTTTTTTTAAAAAAATTTAATTGCAAAATTTATCCATAATGCTTTTTTTTTTTTATAAAAAATTCAACTATACTACCATACAAATTCATAATTCTTCGGACTCCAATAATTTTGAAAAGAGAATTAAACTTTATAATAAACAATTAATTTGAAAGAAGAAAAGAAAGATACAAATAAAAGTGAACATAAAAACAGTTACATTACAATTTGTATAATTCATTCCCCAAAAGAAATTTCTAGATGTGCCACTAATATTAATCTTAGCCAAAGTCCGAATTGTCCATCTGAAATACTGAATTATCTTAATATTATATTTATAGAAATTAGCAATGTACCAACAAAAATAGTGTTCACACGGTTTTTGTTTTTGAGATTTTTTTTTTTGTACATCATCTGTCTATAGCCTCAAAATATGACATCTGTACTCAATATAATAAGACAGCCAAGTGGGGCATTACATTTTTTTTTAATTATTTTTTTGTTTCTTTCCTAACATTAACATGACAATCTTTTAGTTAATTTTATGTGCCTGTGTTGAGCTGGAGAGTTCACGACACAATTAAATTATAAGGTGGGTGGGTGGATTTTTCTTCGATGCTCATTAGAGGTTTCCAAAGAACATGAAAACGTCGATCGGATTTTTCTTTTTTCTTTTTTTCCCATTATATTTTTTGTTTTTCCAAAAGAAGCAATATTTTTCATTGATCTTCAATATTTTTTTACGTGCAAATCCTATCAATTAGGTGTTTCCAGATATTTTTGGCTGTGGTGCTCATGTCACGTAGTAGTCGCTGCAACATTGGAATTTAGAAGCTCCCACGAATTTATATATATAATATATATATATATATATGAGTTTTGAGATTCATTAAGAAAAGCAAAAGATTTTGACGACCAACTTTTTGTAATTAATAAGTGATAAAAAGATATCGACAAATATAAGTTCATATTGAATAATACTTTTCAATTATTCAGCGTTGTAATTTCTTGTCAAATAAGTTTTCATCAACGGAACATGAAGATCGTTTACCGCCCAAAAGTTTGATTGTCGTTTCCTTCCACAAAATAAAATAAAATAAAATAATTTATAGTCTCTGGAGAGTCCTATTTTAGTTATATATTTCATATTTGTAATTTACTAACCAAGTCAAAATTGTTAACCTGTAAAACGACAAAAACGCATGTCTTAGAAATGAAAGAAAAAACGTAGCGAAACACCACAAAAGTGCTTATCATGCCGCGTCATGAATGACACCACTATTCACTCATTTCCATTTGTCCTTCTTGCTAAAGAACTTATCACCACATATGATCAAATATCAACAAACAAAAAATGCATCTATTTTTAATATAATTACATGAAATTTTGACCCAATTTGACAAAAAAAAACTACAACAATAAAATGTTAATAAAAACCAAAATTTTATGGTGTTCTATGAACTAATA
This sequence comes from Morus notabilis, assembly GCF_000414095.1. Classification (NCBI taxonomy): domain Eukaryota; kingdom Viridiplantae; phylum Streptophyta; class Magnoliopsida; order Rosales; family Moraceae; genus Morus; species Morus notabilis. Next base: position 150,255 of record NW_010361697.1, read on the forward strand.
CTCTCGCACCCTTTAAACTGTTAGATTTATATTAAGTGTTAATAAAAACCAAAATTTTATGGTGTTCTATCAACTAATACTCTCGCACCCCTTAAACTGTTAGATTTATATTAAGTTTTATCAGTTACATTTTTTTATTTTAATGTGATTTTAATTAAATTTAACTAACGTTTTAAAACATGCATTCTTGATCACTGTAGACAACTCTTAAAAAAGAAATAAATAAATAAAAAATTGATCTATATAAATCTTTCTACGGTAGGACCTTATATTAATAGTACACGTTTTTAATCGTTGAATTTGATCAAAATCATATTAAAATAGAAGGTATATGACTTGAAAACTAAAATCCTATATTTTTCAAGTCTTGTATGAATCACCCAATAATATATGGAAACTTTTTTTTTTTGGCTGGAAAAAGCTGAGAATATATGGAGAACTTGATAGAATATTTGAGTCCGCATGGTCCGGTAAAACTCCTGATCAAAGTCCGTGTAAGCTGTTCACTCGTTTTCCTTTCTTAAATTGTAAATAAAGTAATCATTGTGACGTTTTCTAATGGCTATACAAAATCTGTCCTCGTTCCACACATTATTTTAACAATTTAACCTACCTTTCATTTTTGGTCTCCTTTTCATATTACAAAAAAGTTGATTAAATCCAAGAAACTCGCAAGAAAGTTCGCCACTATAATCTCTCTTTGCTTTCCATGATAATGTTGTTTATAATATATATATATATACCCCAAAACAATAACCACCTCCATCATTCATAAGACCTCCCAAACAACTCCTCTTCTCTCAAAATCTTCCCATTTATTGATCAACTCCAAATTCAAGCAAATTTTGGTTCCGAAACATGAAATCTCAAAGCAAACCCATATTCTCCTTTTCTTGTTTTTTGGTCTTGGTGATTATTCTCTTTTCACATTCATCAAAATCCGTCAAAGCTCAGGAAGTTGGTACGTAATACATAAAATTGAATGCTAACATGTTATATTTTTTGGTGGTTTTTTTTTTTTTTTTTGATAAAAATATGACGGTTTAGAAATATTATTAGTCGATGATAAGTACATACTCCGTTTTATTTTTATTTTTTAATACGTGAGAAATTAATGTAACGAAATGTGTGCAGAGGATGAGAGCGAGTTTGATTATTCGAGAAGGAGCGAAAAGGGGCCCGATCGCTGGGGAGAGCTGAAGAAAGAATGGTCTGCTTGTAAGAATGGAGGAATGCAATCTCCCATTGATTTGTCAAATCAGAGAGTAAAGATTATTCCAAAGCTGGGCAAGCTCACAAGAAGCTACACACCTTCTAATGCCACGGTCAAGAATAGAGGTCATGATATTTCGGTAAGTAATCAATTTGACAAGCAAAACCTATCATTTTTGCTTCATCATCATGATCAAAATCAGGCTTGTGATGAACTCATATATACATACATACATATATATATATATATATATATATATATGGCACGTTTAGTTCGTTGATTCGAGTTTTTAATTCGAGTTGAGATGTGATTTTATGTGAGTGTTTTTTACTGTAGCAAAAAAGTTAAATGTGATTATTTCTGAGAGCTTTTTACTGTAGTAAAACTCGAATTCTAAACTCGAATCAGCGAAATGAACGGGGCCATAATATGGGACAATAACAACATGTGTTATCACATGCTATAGCCTATTTCCAACTTTTCAATTCAAATGTTTTTATATGGAGCAATTAAAACATGATATCACATGTTGATCTAGTTATGGAAGGAAAAACATATTTGATATGCAATATTTAAGAGGTTAATCCTGTTTTATCCTTATGCCTATCTAATCTACTAATTATAAGCATCAAATTCATAAATTTGAATATATTGTTTTTATCTCAATCATATCGATTCCGGCATGTCAAATGCTTCAAATTTTATAGCTACACTACCAATATATATATATATATATGACAATTATAAGTTTTTCTGAGCACAATTCATTAATGGTGATTCTAAGAGAAACCTCCTCACCACCTGAAACCTATCAACTTTTTTTTTTTTTTTTTTCCTTGTTTGTTGGAGTACCACCTAATTGGTTAGTTCTTCTACTTCTATTTCTATACTCAACTAGCTGGCTCTTGGCTGTGACCAGCCCATTCACTTGCTTTGAATTTTCCTATTTTTTTTTTGTTTTTTTTTGTTTTTTTGGGTGTGCCCTTTTGGTCTATCTCTTTTGTCTTTTATACAATAAGTAATTGGTTATGATGGATATAAGAATGGTGCAGATTCAATGGCATGGTAAAGCAGGCTCAATCAAGATCAATGGCACCGAGTACTTCCTCCAACAAGCGCATTGGCACTCACCTTCCGAGCATACCATTAATGGCAGGAGGTGATTTTTTTTTTTTAATCACTTATCAAAATAAATGAAGAAATTTATATTAATTGAGTTTTTTTTAAAACAAAATAATATTCTCTTATATAATTTTCTTGATTCATTATATTAGGTTTCATATGGAGCTACATATGGTTCACCAAAGCACAGATAAGACCGTTAAAAATAATATTGCGGTTATTGGTGTCCTCTACAAACTTGGCCGTCCTGATTCTTTCCTCTCTAAGGTAAAGTGTTGTTTCTTTTCTTTCTTTTTTTTCCGTTAAAAAAAAATGCAAGTGACTCTAAGATAGATTATGTTAAGTACCTACATTAAGCTAAGTTAATCTTAATTTAATTACTGAAATATTGTCACAAGATTTAATTAGTTTATTTTTCATTCTTTTCAGAAATAAAGCAAAATTTCATTCAAATAAATCATTGTTATAATCTGCATGGATTAATTCAATTGTGTAACAAGTGTCACATATTTGAATTTTCAGTTGATGAAGGACATAACAGCAATAAGTGACAAAAAGGAAGAGAAACATATGGGGATTATTGATCCATCAGAGATCAAGTTGGGAGGCAAAAGGTATTATAGATACATGGGATCATTAACTGTCCCTCCTTGTACCGAAGGTGTAATTTGGACCATCAGTAAAAAGGTAAATTAGTCTTAATTCCTAATTAATTAGTACATATAGCCACATAAAACATTTTCCTAATTCTTTGAATATTTTTTTAATTATTTTTTCATTTGCTTAATATATGATTCTTAATTTCAAAACATTTCAGATTAGGACAGTCTCCAAACAACAAGTAGAGCTACTTCGAGTTGCTGTGCATGATGTGAGTCAAACAAAAAACAAAAAACAAAAAAACAAAGTTTCTGTATCAACATTCCAAAAATTTATATAGCTATGAAATAATCAATTATTTATTAATGGATATTTATATCTAATTAATGACTCTGGTTTAATTTTTTTTGGTTATTACAGTATGCCGAGGAAAATGCAAGGCCGGTGCAACCGATCAATCGCCGAGACATCCACTTGTTCGACGGCAAAAATCCAGCATAATTTCATCAAGTTTAGGTCCAAATCACATTAATTTTGTTTAATTACAATATATTAGTGTTTGCATGTTATTTTCGAGTTAAACAAATAGCTAGCTTCGTTGTTGTATATAGCTACTCTAGTATTCTTCTTATTCAATTAGCAAAAAATAAAAATAAAAAATTCGATTATTCTTATTATTTTTTTAATAAAAACCTCCAAAACGAAATTTTATTAAATAAGATTAAAAAACAATACGCCTAGTCAGGAGGAGGTGAGAACCAAAACCGTCAGCTAACCCTAAATCTTAAGATGTAAGGAAATCCTATAAATAAATTTACAAATTAATCCAAACAATTTTGAAATCTTTAACAGAATTTCAGCTGCTGGATTATTAATATTGAACCGAAATGAAATATTCAACAACGTATAGCAATAAACTAGTACTCTTTCCAAACTACAAAATACCAAACTTAACGAATTCATGGGTTGAATTTTTTCCTTCTAATTATGTATTTTCATTTTTTACTTGAATTGAATAACGAAAGTAAAACACTTTAAAAAAAATAAAAATAATAACGACAGTAAAATTGAAATGGCTCATGTTTTGAAATGACAAATTGTCCCTACTTATCAGTTACAAAAAACACACAATATTATCGCTATATATATCAATCATAAGGAAAAAATATGGATCAATATGTAAATTTACAAACATCTTTTAAAATAATTGTCACTCCATATCATCGACAAGTCCTTTGATGGTCAGTCAGGTCCTCCAAAAAACGAGATGTCGTACATATTTAATAGAAAGAAAACGAATTTGATACAAAGGGCAGAAAATGACATCTACTGTTAATATATTTTATTTAGCACCTGATTTATTTATACGTCCTTTGTCGTTTTCATTTTTCTTTGTTTCCAACTGTAGGACTATTCGTATACAGCGGAAAATTGACACCTAAACCCCGTATTATGTCCTCCACTCATTAGAGTTGCATAGAACTTATTTACAAAGAAGTCAAAACTCAAATATATATATATATATATATAAAATATCTTCGTGTATATGTTATGAGTGAGATTTCTTTATCTATCTATAAATATAAATATAGATGGCTTGCAATGCTACGAAATTTTTATAATATCACGAAAAATTGATTAGATATGTAACACCCTGAAGAATTAATTGAGATTAATTAAGGTAATTGAGATTATTCGTGTGCCTAATCTGATTTAATTAATTGAGTTTAAATAATTTTAAGGTATTTAAATTATTCACAGTAATTTATTTAATCCAGAAGTGTGTATGGGCGCATTTCTGGACTGTTATATTTTACACATGTCATTTTCTTTTATTTTTCTTTTCTTTTCTTTTATTTTTCTTTTTCCTTTCTTTTCCTTCCTTTTCTTTTTCTTTCCCGTGTGTTTCTCTCTCTCTCTCTCTCTCTCTCCCACTTCCGTGCTCTCTCTCTCTCTCTCTCTCTCATTTGTGTCTCAAATCAAAACCGGATTCGAACCAAGAGTGATTTCAAAGAGTTTTCAACGTCAAGAGAAGGATTCGAGGTAAGATTACTGAAAGAACCTCTCTTGAATCTATGTTTTTCGGATTTCAAAACTTATTTTTGGTTCAAAACGGATTTTGATGATTTTGAGTAAAACTAGAGTAGAAATTGGAGATCTTGGGTTCTTTGGACTTGTTTCAGGACCTAGAACCCGGATCTAGTGGTTTCCCTTTGAAATATTTGGATTTGGAACTGGATTTGCAGGTTTTTGGACTGATTTCCGCGAGCTTCTCTCGCGCAGT